>NC_137492.1:12694258-12696758 GCF_963082875.1 Corella eumyota | reverse complement strand
GCGTCCAGATCGCGGCTTACGCCGGGTTTGAGGAGCTAAGCAAAAATAGTGATTGAGTAATACAGTGCGATACCGCGACGGGGAAAGCGAAAGACTCCGTTCGCGTATTTTGTCGGCCGATAGTTACCTGGTTGATCCTGCCAGTAGTCATATGCTTGTCTCAAAGATTAAGCCATGCATGTCTCAGTACGAACTTGCGTACGGTAAAACTGCGAATGGCTCATTAAATCAGTCGTGATTCATTTGATCGTAAATTTTACTTGGATAACTGTGGTAATTCTAGAGCTAATACATGCAAAAAGCGCCGACCTTGCGGGAGGCGCGCCTTTATCATATCAAAAACCTGCCGGGCTTCGGCTCGTCTTGTTGGCGACTCGGGATAACTTTGCTGATCGCACGGTCTTGCACCGGCGACGGATCATTCAAGTGTCTGCCCTATCAACTTTCGTCGGTACGGTATCTGCCTACCGAGGTTCTTACGGGTAACGGGGAATCAGGGTTCGATTCCGGAGAGGGAGCCTGAGAAACGGCTACCACATCCAAGGAAGGCAGCAGGCGCGCAAATTACCCATTCCCGACGCGGGGAGGTAGTGACGAAAAATAACGATACAGGACTCTAACGAGGCCCTGTAATTGGAATGAGTACACTGTAAAAATTTTAACGAGTATCCATTGGAGGGCAAGTCTGGTGCCAGCAGCCGCGGTAATTCCAGCTCCAAAAGTGTATATTTAAGTTGTTGCGGTTAAAAAGCTCGTAGTTGGATTTTGGGCGCAGGCGTTCGGTCCGTCGCAAGGCGTGCACTGTTCGTTCTGGCTTTACCTCCGGTTTTCCGTCGGTGCTCTTGACTGAGTGTCGGCGGCGGCCGGGACGTTTACCTTGAAAAAATTAGAGTGTTCAAAGCAGGCGCTTCGCCTGGATAGTGTTGCATGGAATAATGAAATAGGACCTCGGTTCTTTTTTGTTGGTTTTCGGAGCGCGAGGTAATGATTAAGAGGGACGGACGGGGGCATTCGTACTGTGCCGTTAGAGGTGAAATTCTTGGATCGGCGCAAGACGAACGACTGCGAAAGCATTTGCCAAGAATGTTTTCTTTAATCAAGAGCGAAAGTCAGAGGTTCGAAGACGATCAGATACCGTCCTAGTTCTGACTATAAACGATGCCAACTAGCGATCGGGGGGCGTTATTTTGACGACCTCTCCGGCAGCTTGCGGGAAACCAAAGTCTTTGGGTTCCGGGGGAAGTATGGTTGCAAAGCTGAAACTTAAAGGAATTGACGGAAGGGCACCACCAGGAGTGGAGCCTGCGGCTTAATTTGACTCAACACGGGAAATCTCACCCGGCCCGGACACAGCGAGGATTGACAGATTGAGAGCTCTTTCATGATTCTGTGGGTGGTGGTGCATGGCCGTTCTTAGTTGGTGGAGCGATTTGTCTGGTTAATTCCGATAACGAACGAGACTCTGGCTTGCTAAATAGTTACGCGGCCTTCCCGGCCGGCGTTTAACTTCTTAGAGGGACTAGTGGCGTTTAGCCACACGAGATTGAGCAATAACAGGTCTGTGATGCCCTTAGATGTTCGGGGCCGCACGCGCGCTACACTGACCGGATCAACGTGTGTTCGCCTTGGCCGAAAGGTCTGGGTAACCCGATGAACCCCGGTCGTGCTAGGGATAGAGAATTGAAATTATTTCGCTTGAACGAGGAATTCCCAGTAAGCGCGAGTCATTAGCTCGCGTTGATTACGTCCCTGCCCTTTGTACACACCGCCCGTCGCTACTACCGATTGAATGGTTTAGTGAGGTCCTCCGATTGGGCCCGGGCTCGACTGGCGACGGTTGGGTCTTGGCCCGAAAAGACGATCTAACTTGATTACTTAGAGGAAGTAAAAGTCGTAACAAGGTTTCCGTAGGTGAACCTGCGGAAGGATCATTAGCGCGAGAAAAAAAATCGAAGAGCGAAAGAGCAAACACCGGGACGGCGACGTGCCTCGGCGCGTCCGCCGCCCCGCGATCAGGAACTTGTTTTGTCGGCGTCGAGTGCCCGAAGGCTTCATGCGGTGCGCGGGCTTGTCGCACTATTTGTTGCGACCGCGACCCGCTCGGCGTCACGACGATTTTTTCAGCCGGATGGCGAATCGAGGTTAGGAATCGAAGAGCGAAAAGCAAACAAACAAACGATGGCTCTTGGCGGTGGACCACTCGGCTCGCGAGTCGATGAAGGACGCAGCAAGCTGCGTGATTTAATGTGAATTGCAGAACACATTGAGCATTGACGATCTGAACGCGTATTGCGGCCTCGGGTTCATCCCGGGACCGCGTCCGTCTCAGGGTCGCAGAAACGACAACGGCCGGCGGGATCGGCTCCGCGACGGCTCGGCTCGCGTGCGTATGCCCGGCGACGGGCAATCGCCGCTCGGTTGAAGGTGGAAAGTTTTGGTATTCGGGCTCGCGTCAGCGATGCGTGGCGGCCGGCGAGCCGCGCCGCGTCCGCTTGCCGCC
>NC_137492.1:12647921-12649790 GCF_963082875.1 Corella eumyota | reverse complement strand
GAAAGAGCTCTCAATCTGTCAATCCTCGCTGTGTCCGGGCCGGGTGAGATTTCCCGTGTTGAGTCAAATTAAGCCGCAGGCTCCACTCCTGGTGGTGCCCTTCCGTCAATTCCTTTAAGTTTCAGCTTTGCAACCATACTTCCCCCGGAACCCAAAGACTTTGGTTTCCCGCAAGCTGCCGGAGAGGTCGTCAAAATAACGCCCCCCGATCGCTAGTTGGCATCGTTTATAGTCAGAACTAGGACGGTATCTGATCGTCTTCGAACCTCTGACTTTCGCTCTTGATTAAAGAAAACATTCTTGGCAAATGCTTTCGCAGTCGTTCGTCTTGCGCCGATCCAAGAATTTCACCTCTAACGGCACAGTACGAATGCCCCCGTCCGTCCCTCTTAATCATTACCTCGCGCTCCGAAAACCAACAAAAAAGAACCGAGGTCCTATTTCATTATTCCATGCAACACTATCCAGGCGAAGCGCCTGCTTTGAACACTCTAATTTTTTCAAGGTAAACGTCCCGGCCGCCGCCGACACTCAGTCAAGAGCACCGACGGAAAACCGGAGGTAAAGCCAGAACGAACAGTGCACGCCTTGCGACGGACCGAACGCCTGCGCCCAAAATCCAACTACGAGCTTTTTAACCGCAACAACTTAAATATACACTTTTGGAGCTGGAATTACCGCGGCTGCTGGCACCAGACTTGCCCTCCAATGGATACTCGTTAAAATTTTTACAGTGTACTCATTCCAATTACAGGGCCTCGTTAGAGTCCTGTATCGTTATTTTTCGTCACTACCTCCCCGCGTCGGGAATGGGTAATTTGCGCGCCTGCTGCCTTCCTTGGATGTGGTAGCCGTTTCTCAGGCTCCCTCTCCGGAATCGAACCCTGATTCCCCGTTACCCGTAAGAACCTCGGTAGGCAGATACCGTACCGACGAAAGTTGATAGGGCAGACACTTGAATGATCCGTCGCCGGTGCAAGACCGTGCGATCAGCAAAGTTATCCCGAGTCGCCAACAAGACGAGCCGAAGCCCGGCAGGTTTTTGATATGATAAAGGCGCGCCTCCCGCAAGGTCGGCGCTTTTTGCATGTATTAGCTCTAGAATTACCACAGTTATCCAAGTAAAATTTACGATCAAATGAATCACGACTGATTTAATGAGCCATTCGCAGTTTTACCGTACGCAAGTTCGTACTGAGACATGCATGGCTTAATCTTTGAGACAAGCATATGACTACTGGCAGGATCAACCAGGTAACTATCGGCCGACAAAATACGCGAACGGAGTCTTTCGCTTTCCCCGTCGCGGTATCGCACTGTATTACTCAATCACTATTTTTGCTTAGCTCCTCAAACCCGGCGTAAGCCGCGATCTGGACGCCGTCGACACCGGCCAGACGCCCTTTCGGGCGAAGCCGCGCGCGGGCTGCGTTTGCATACAACACCAGGAACGCCCAACAAAAGCGAACCGAGAAAACTATCACTTGCGTGCGCACCGGCCACCGCAACTACGGCCCGAGGCCGTGGTCGCGCGCCGAAACACAAACTCGTATTTGCTACTTAATTTTTTCCGTCCAACGTTCAGAGCCTCGCTGCTAGCTACGACGCCTTCGCGGGTCAGCATCAAGTCTGCCCAAAAGCGCACATCGCCTGCACGACACCACATCGTTTTGTCACCAAATACCTTCAACCGACAACCGCATCGCCAATTTGCTCATTTCGCCACAACGACGTCTTCCCTCATAGTATACAGGGAAGCTGGTCTCGCGACAAAGGTAGCAAACTTGTCGAATTTCGACAATTTTCCAAAACGTGCGTTTCTGTGCGGGAAATTGTTCATCGGGCGTCGGCCGATGTCGTGCGTCTTTG
>NC_137492.1:12628393-12630221 GCF_963082875.1 Corella eumyota | reverse complement strand
CCCGTCGCCGGGCATACGCACGCGAGCCGAGCCGTCGCGGAGCCGATCCCGCCGGCCGTTGTCGTTTCTGCGACCCTGAGACGGACGCGGTCCCGGGATGAACCCGAGGCCGCAATACGCGTTCAGATCGTCAATGCTCAATGTGTTCTGCAATTCACATTAAATCACGCAGCTTGCTGCGTCCTTCATCGACTCGCGAGCCGAGTGGTCCACCGCCAAGAGCCATCGTTTGTTTGTTTGCTTTTCGCTCTTCGATTCCTAACCTCGATTCGCCATCCGGCTGAAAAAATCGCGTGACGCCGAGCGGGTCGCGGTCGCAACAAATAGTGCGACAAGCCCGCGCACCGCATGAAGCCTTCGGGCACTCGACGCCGACAAAACAAGTTCCTGATCGCGGGGCGGCGGACGCGCCGAGGCACGTCGCCGTCCCGGTGTTTGCTCTTTCGCTCTTCGATTTTTTTTCTCGCGCTAATGATCCTTCCGCAGGTTCACCTACGGAAACCTTGTTACGACTTTTACTTCCTCTAAGTAATCAAGTTAGATCGTCTTTTCGGGCCAAGACCCAACCGTCGCCAGTCGAGCCCGGGCCCAATCGGAGGACCTCACTAAACCATTCAATCGGTAGTAGCGACGGGCGGTGTGTACAAAGGGCAGGGACGTAATCAACGCGAGCTAATGACTCGCGCTTACTGGGAATTCCTCGTTCAAGCGAAATAATTTCAATTCTCTATCCCTAGCACGACCGGGGTTCATCGGGTTACCCAGACCTTTCGGCCAAGGCGAACACACGTTGATCCGGTCAGTGTAGCGCGCGTGCGGCCCCGAACATCTAAGGGCATCACAGACCTGTTATTGCTCAATCTCGTGTGGCTAAACGCCACTAGTCCCTCTAAGAAGTTAAACGCCGGCCGGGAAGGCCGCGTAACTATTTAGCAAGCCAGAGTCTCGTTCGTTATCGGAATTAACCAGACAAATCGCTCCACCAACTAAGAACGGCCATGCACCACCACCCACAGAATCATGAAAGAGCTCTCAATCTGTCAATCCTCGCTGTGTCCGGGCCGGGTGAGATTTCCCGTGTTGAGTCAAATTAAGCCGCAGGCTCCACTCCTGGTGGTGCCCTTCCGTCAATTCCTTTAAGTTTCAGCTTTGCAACCATACTTCCCCCGGAACCCAAAGACTTTGGTTTCCCGCAAGCTGCGGAGAGGTCGTCAAAATAACGCCCCCCGATCGCTAGTTGGCATCGTTTATAGTCAGAACTAGGACGGTATCTGATCGTCTTCGAACCTCTGACTTTCGCTCTTGATTAAAGAAAACATTCTTGGCAAATGCTTTCGCAGTCGTTCGTCTTGCGCCGATCCAAGAATTTCACCTCTAACGGCACAGTACGAATGCCCCCGTCCGTCCCTCTTAATCATTACCTCGCGCTCCGAAAACCAACAAAAAAGAACCGAGGTCCTATTTCATTATTCCATGCAACACTATCCAGGCGAAGCGCCTGCTTTGAACACTCTAATTTTTTCAAGGTAAACGTCCCGGCCGCCGCCGACACTCAGTCAAGAGCACCGACGGAAAACCGGAGGTAAAGCCAGAACGAACAGTGCACGCCTTGCGACGGACCGAACGCCTGCGCCCAAAATCCAACTACGAGCTTTTTAACCGCAACAACTTAAATATACACTTTTGGAGCTGGAATTACCGCGGCTGCTGGCACCAGACTTGCCCTCCAATGGATACTCGTTAAAATTTTTACAGTGTACTCATTCCAATTACAGGGCCTCGTTAGAGTCCTGTATCGTTATTTTTCGTCACTACCTCCCCGCGTCGG
>NC_137492.1:12610893-12613393 GCF_963082875.1 Corella eumyota | reverse complement strand
GCTTTTTAACCGCAACAACTTAAATATACACTTTTGGAGCTGGAATTACCGCGGCTGCTGGCACCAGACTTGCCCTCCAATGGATACTCGTTAAAATTTTTACAGTGTACTCATTCCAATTACAGGGCCTCGTTAGAGTCCTGTATCGTTATTTTTCGTCACTACCTCCCCGCGTCGGGAATGGGTAATTTGCGCGCCTGCTGCCTTCCTTGGATGTGGTAGCCGTTTCTCAGGCTCCCTCTCCGGAATCGAACCCTGATTCCCCGTTACCCGTAAGAACCTCGGTAGGCAGATACCGTACCGACGAAAGTTGATAGGGCAGACACTTGAATGATCCGTCGCCGGTGCAAGACCGTGCGATCAGCAAAGTTATCCCGAGTCGCCAACAAGACGAGCCGAAGCCCGGCAGGTTTTTGATATGATAAAGGCGCGCCTCCCGCAAGGTCGGCGCTTTTTGCATGTATTAGCTCTAGAATTACCACAGTTATCCAAGTAAAATTTACGATCAAATGAATCACGACTGATTTAATGAGCCATTCGCAGTTTTACCGTACGCAAGTTCGTACTGAGACATGCATGGCTTAATCTTTGAGACAAGCATATGACTACTGGCAGGATCAACCAGGTAACTATCGGCCGACAAAATACGCGAACGGAGTCTTTCGCTTTCCCCGTCGCGGTATCGCACTGTATTACTCAATCACTATTTTTGCTTAGCTCCTCAAACCCGGCGTAAGCCGCGATCTGGACGCCGTCGACACCGGCCAGACGCCCTTTCGGGCGAAGCCGCGCGCGGGCTGCGTTTGCATACAACACCAGGAACGCCCAACAAAAGCGAACCGAGAAAACTATCACTTGCGTGCGCACCGGCCACCGCAACTACGGCCCGAGGCCGTGGTCGCGCGCCGAAACACAAACTCGTATTTGCTACTTAATTTTTTCCGTCCAACGTTCAGAGCCTCGCTGCTAGCTACGACGCCTTCGCGGGTCAGCATCAAGTCTGCCCAAAAGCGCACATCGCCTGCACGACACCACATCGTTTTGTCACCAAATACCTTCAACCGACAACCGCATCGCCAATTTGCTCATTTCGCCACAACGACGTCTTCCCTCATAGTATACAGGGAAGCTGGTCTCGCGACAAAGGTAGCAAACTTGTCGAATTTCGACAATTTTCCAAAACGTGCGTTTCTGTGCGGGAAATTGTTCATCGGGCGTCGGCCGATGTCGTGCGTCTTTGTCCGGGCGATTTTCGAAAGTCGCCGGACTTGTGTTTTTTACGCGCGCGCCGGTGGGCTGGTCTCGCGACAAAGGTAGCAAACATGTCGAATTTCGACAATTTTCCAAAACGTGCGTTTCTGTGCGGGAAATTGTTCATCGGGCGTCGGCCGATGTCGTGCGTCTTTGTCCGGGCGATTTTCGAAAGTCGCCGGACTTGTGTTTTTTACGCGCGCGCCGGTGGGCTGGTCTCGCGACAAAGGTAGCAAACATGTCGAATTTCGACAATTTTCCAAAACGTGCGTTTCTGTGCGGGAAATTGTTCATCGGGCGTCGGCCGATGTCGTGCGTCTTTGTCCGGGCGATTTTCGAAAGTCGCCGGACTTGTGTTTTTTACGCGCGCGCCGGTGGGCTGGTCTCGCGACAAAGGTAGCAAACATGTCGAATTTCGACAATTTTCCAAAACGTGCGTTTCTGTGCGGGAAATTGTTTATCGGGCGTCGGCCGATGTCGTGCGCCTTTGCCCGGGCGATTTTCGAAAGTCGCCGGACTTGTGTTATTCAAGCTCGAACGGTACTCGACAATTCTTCGAATGGCCTCCGACCTGAGGTCAGAGTCGCAGTAAAACAAACGAAGTACCCCAGAAAAAAGTTGAAAAAAAAAGCAACTCCGACCTGAAGTCGAAGTCGCCGTAAAAAATACCAAGTACTTTGAAAAAAAAGTGGAAAAAAAAAGCAACTCCGACCAGAGGTCGAAGTCGCCGTGCGCCCGCCCGTTCGCGGACAAATCGATAGATCTTGCGGCTTACTCTCAACAAATCGCAGTGAGAATACTGCTCTAGTGATTACGACACCGCGATCTTCATCTAGGTCGTTTGCAAATGATTTAGCACCCCGCCACTCGAGCAGAAAGCTTTACCCGTTTCGGGGCGACGCTTGCCGCGCCCGTGTTAGACAAGTATCCGGCATTGCCAGCGGCCCGGTGGCCGCCTAACTTTGCCTCTCGACGGCAAGACACAACTTTATCGTCGCTTCCTAGGCGGGATTCTGACTTAGAGGCGTTCAGTCATAATCCCCCAGATGGTAGCTTCGCACCATTGGCTTATCAGCCAAGCACATGAACCAAATGTCTGAATCTGCGGTTCCTCTCGTACTGAGCAGAATTACTATCGCAACAACCCTTTATCAGTAGGGTAAAACTAACCTGTCTCACGACGGTCTAAACCCAGCTCACGTTCCCTATTAGTGGGTGAACAATCCAACGCTTGGTGAATTCTGCTTCA
>NC_137492.1:12565147-12567647 GCF_963082875.1 Corella eumyota | reverse complement strand
TCGCTGACGCGAGCCCGAATACCAAAACTTTCCACCTTCAACCGAGCGGCGATTGCCCGTCGCCGGGCATACGCACGCGAGCCGAGCCGTCGCGGAGCCGATCCCGCCGGCCGTTGTCGTTTCTGCGACCCTGAGACGGACGCGGTCCCGGGATGAACCCGAGGCCGCAATACGCGTTCAGATCGTCAATGCTCAATGTGTTCTGCAATTCACATTAAATCACGCAGCTTGCTGCGTCCTTCATCGACTCGCGAGCCGAGTGGTCCACCGCCAAGAGCCATCGTTTGTTTGTTTGCTTTTCGCTCTTCGATTCCTAACCTCGATTCGCCATCCGGCTGAAAAAATCGCGTGACGCCGAGCGGGTCGCGGTCGCAACAAATAGTGCGACAAGCCCGCGCACCGCATGAAGCCTTCGGGCACTCGACGCCGACAAAACAAGTTCCTGATCGCGGGGCGGCGGACGCGCCGAGGCACGTCGCCGTCCCGGTGTTTGCTCTTTCGCTCTTCGATTTTTTTTCTCGCGCTAATGATCCTTCCGCAGGTTCACCTACGGAAACCTTGTTACGACTTTTACTTCCTCTAAGTAATCAAGTTAGATCGTCTTTTCGGGCCAAGACCCAACCGTCGCCAGTCGAGCCCGGGCCCAATCGGAGGACCTCACTAAACCATTCAATCGGTAGTAGCGACGGGCGGTGTGTACAAAGGGCAGGGACGTAATCAACGCGAGCTAATGACTCGCGCTTACTGGGAATTCCTCGTTCAAGCGAAATAATTTCAATTCTCTATCCCTAGCACGACCGGGGTTCATCGGGTTACCCAGACCTTTCGGCCAAGGCGAACACACGTTGATCCGGTCAGTGTAGCGCGCGTGCGGCCCCGAACATCTAAGGGCATCACAGACCTGTTATTGCTCAATCTCGTGTGGCTAAACGCCACTAGTCCCTCTAAGAAGTTAAACGCCGGCCGGGAAGGCCGCGTAACTATTTAGCAAGCCAGAGTCTCGTTCGTTATCGGAATTAACCAGACAAATCGCTCCACCAACTAAGAACGGCCATGCACCACCACCCACAGAATCATGAAAGAGCTCTCAATCTGTCAATCCTCGCTGTGTCCGGGCCGGGTGAGATTTCCCGTGTTGAGTCAAATTAAGCCGCAGGCTCCACTCCTGGTGGTGCCCTTCCGTCAATTCCTTTAAGTTTCAGCTTTGCAACCATACTTCCCCCGGAACCCAAAGACTTTGGTTTCCCGCAAGCTGCCGGAGAGGTCGTCAAAATAACGCCCCCCGATCGCTAGTTGGCATCGTTTATAGTCAGAACTAGGACGGTATCTGATCGTCTTCGAACCTCTGACTTTCGCTCTTGATTAAAGAAAACATTCTTGGCAAATGCTTTCGCAGTCGTTCGTCTTGCGCCGATCCAAGAATTTCACCTCTAACGGCACAGTACGAATGCCCCCGTCCGTCCCTCTTAATCATTACCTCGCGCTCCGAAAACCAACAAAAAAGAACCGAGGTCCTATTTCATTATTCCATGCAACACTATCCAGGCGAAGCGCCTGCTTTGAACACTCTAATTTTTTCAAGGTAAACGTCCCGGCCGCCGCCGACACTCAGTCAAGAGCACCGACGGAAAACCGGAGGTAAAGCCAGAACGAACAGTGCACGCCTTGCGACGGACCGAACGCCTGCGCCCAAAATCCAACTACGAGCTTTTTAACCGCAACAACTTAAATATACACTTTTGGAGCTGGAATTACCGCGGCTGCTGGCACCAGACTTGCCCTCCAATGGATACTCGTTAAAATTTTTACAGTGTACTCATTCCAATTACAGGGCCTCGTTAGAGTCCTGTATCGTTATTTTTCGTCACTACCTCCCCGCGTCGGGAATGGGTAATTTGCGCGCCTGCTGCCTTCCTTGGATGTGGTAGCCGTTTCTCAGGCTCCCTCTCCGGAATCGAACCCTGATTCCCCGTTACCCGTAAGAACCTCGGTAGGCAGATACCGTACCGACGAAAGTTGATAGGGCAGACACTTGAATGATCCGTCGCCGGTGCAAGACCGTGCGATCAGCAAAGTTATCCCGAGTCGCCAACAAGACGAGCCGAAGCCCGGCAGGTTTTTGATATGATAAAGGCGCGCCTCCCGCAAGGTCGGCGCTTTTTGCATGTATTAGCTCTAGAATTACCACAGTTATCCAAGTAAAATTTACGATCAAATGAATCACGACTGATTTAATGAGCCATTCGCAGTTTTACCGTACGCAAGTTCGTACTGAGACATGCATGGCTTAATCTTTGAGACAAGCATATGACTACTGGCAGGATCAACCAGGTAACTATCGGCCGACAAAATACGCGAACGGAGTCTTTCGCTTTCCCCGTCGCGGTATCGCACTGTATTACTCAATCACTATTTTTGCTTAGCTCCTCAAACCCGGCGTAAGCCGCGATCTGGACGCCGTCGACACCGGCCAGACGCCCTTTCGGGCGAAGCCGCGCGC
>NC_137492.1:12557647-12560147 GCF_963082875.1 Corella eumyota | reverse complement strand
ACGCGTCGAGGCCCCCAGCTCGAGGTCGACAGCGCCGTCGTTGCGACTCGGGCGGCAAGCGGACGCGGCGCGGCTCGCCGGCCGCCACGCATCGCTGACGCGAGCCCGAATACCAAAACTTTCCACCTTCAACCGAGCGGCGATTGCCCGTCGCCGGGCATACGCACGCGAGCCGAGCCGTCGCGGAGCCGATCCCGCCGGCCGTTGTCGTTTCTGCGACCCTGAGACGGACGCGGTCCCGGGATGAACCCGAGGCCGCAATACGCGTTCAGATCGTCAATGCTCAATGTGTTCTGCAATTCACATTAAATCACGCAGCTTGCTGCGTCCTTCATCGACTCGCGAGCCGAGTGGTCCACCGCCAAGAGCCATCGTTTGTTTGTTTGCTTTTCGCTCTTCGATTCCTAACCTCGATTCGCCATCCGGCTGAAAAAATCGCGTGACGCCGAGCGGGTCGCGGTCGCAACAAATAGTGCGACAAGCCCGCGCACCGCATGAAGCCTTCGGGCACTCGACGCCGACAAAACAAGTTCCTGATCGCGGGGCGGCGGACGCGCCGAGGCACGTCGCCGTCCCGGTGTTTGCTCTTTCGCTCTTCGATTTTTTTTCTCGCGCTAATGATCCTTCCGCAGGTTCACCTACGGAAACCTTGTTACGACTTTTACTTCCTCTAAGTAATCAAGTTAGATCGTCTTTTCGGGCCAAGACCCAACCGTCGCCAGTCGAGCCCGGGCCCAATCGGAGGACCTCACTAAACCATTCAATCGGTAGTAGCGACGGGCGGTGTGTACAAAGGGCAGGGACGTAATCAACGCGAGCTAATGACTCGCGCTTACTGGGAATTCCTCGTTCAAGCGAAATAATTTCAATTCTCTATCCCTAGCACGACCGGGGTTCATCGGGTTACCCAGACCTTTCGGCCAAGGCGAACACACGTTGATCCGGTCAGTGTAGCGCGCGTGCGGCCCCGAACATCTAAGGGCATCACAGACCTGTTATTGCTCAATCTCGTGTGGCTAAACGCCACTAGTCCCTCTAAGAAGTTAAACGCCGGCCGGGAAGGCCGCGTAACTATTTAGCAAGCCAGAGTCTCGTTCGTTATCGGAATTAACCAGACAAATCGCTCCACCAACTAAGAACGGCCATGCACCACCACCCACAGAATCATGAAAGAGCTCTCAATCTGTCAATCCTCGCTGTGTCCGGGCCGGGTGAGATTTCCCGTGTTGAGTCAAATTAAGCCGCAGGCTCCACTCCTGGTGGTGCCCTTCCGTCAATTCCTTTAAGTTTCAGCTTTGCAACCATACTTCCCCCGGAACCCAAAGACTTTGGTTTCCCGCAAGCTGCCGGAGAGGTCGTCAAAATAACGCCCCCCGATCGCTAGTTGGCATCGTTTATAGTCAGAACTAGGACGGTATCTGATCGTCTTCGAACCTCTGACTTTCGCTCTTGATTAAAGAAAACATTCTTGGCAAATGCTTTCGCAGTCGTTCGTCTTGCGCCGATCCAAGAATTTCACCTCTAACGGCACAGTACGAATGCCCCCGTCCGTCCCTCTTAATCATTACCTCGCGCTCCGAAAACCAACAAAAAAGAACCGAGGTCCTATTTCATTATTCCATGCAACACTATCCAGGCGAAGCGCCTGCTTTGAACACTCTAATTTTTTCAAGGTAAACGTCCCGGCCGCCGCCGACACTCAGTCAAGAGCACCGACGGAAAACCGGAGGTAAAGCCAGAACGAACAGTGCACGCCTTGCGACGGACCGAACGCCTGCGCCCAAAATCCAACTACGAGCTTTTTAACCGCAACAACTTAAATATACACTTTTGGAGCTGGAATTACCGCGGCTGCTGGCACCAGACTTGCCCTCCAATGGATACTCGTTAAAATTTTTACAGTGTACTCATTCCAATTACAGGGCCTCGTTAGAGTCCTGTATCGTTATTTTTCGTCACTACCTCCCCGCGTCGGGAATGGGTAATTTGCGCGCCTGCTGCCTTCCTTGGATGTGGTAGCCGTTTCTCAGGCTCCCTCTCCGGAATCGAACCCTGATTCCCCGTTACCCGTAAGAACCTCGGTAGGCAGATACCGTACCGACGAAAGTTGATAGGGCAGACACTTGAATGATCCGTCGCCGGTGCAAGACCGTGCGATCAGCAAAGTTATCCCGAGTCGCCAACAAGACGAGCCGAAGCCCGGCAGGTTTTTGATATGATAAAGGCGCGCCTCCCGCAAGGTCGGCGCTTTTTGCATGTATTAGCTCTAGAATTACCACAGTTATCCAAGTAAAATTTACGATCAAATGAATCACGACTGATTTAATGAGCCATTCGCAGTTTTACCGTACGCAAGTTCGTACTGAGACATGCATGGCTTAATCTTTGAGACAAGCATATGACTACTGGCAGGATCAACCAGGTAACTATCGGCCGACAAAATACGCGAACGGAGTCTTTCGCTTTCCCCGTCGCGGTATCGCACTGTATTACTCAATCA
>NC_137492.1:12550881-12552447 GCF_963082875.1 Corella eumyota | reverse complement strand
GTATTTGGTGACAAAACGATGTGGTGTCGTGCAGGCGATGTGCGCTTTTGGGCAGACTTGATGCTGACCCGCGAAGGCGTCGTAGCTAGCAGCGAGGCTCTGAACGTTGGACGGAAAAAATTAAGTAGCAAATACGAGTTTGTGTTTCGGCGCGCGACCACGGCCTCGGGCCGTAGTTGCGGTGGCCGGTGCGCACGCAAGTGATAGTTTTCTCGGTTCGCTTTTGTTGGGCGTTCCTGGTGTTGTATGCAAACGCAGCCCGCGCGCGGCTTCGCCCGAAAGGGCGTCTGGCCGGTGTCGACGGCGTCCAGATCGCGGCTTACGCCGGGTTTGAGGAGCTAAGCAAAAATAGTGATTGAGTAATACAGTGCGATACCGCGACGGGGAAAGCGAAAGACTCCGTTCGCGTATTTTGTCGGCCGATAGTTACCTGGTTGATCCTGCCAGTAGTCATATGCTTGTCTCAAAGATTAAGCCATGCATGTCTCAGTACGAACTTGCGTACGGTAAAACTGCGAATGGCTCATTAAATCAGTCGTGATTCATTTGATCGTAAATTTTACTTGGATAACTGTGGTAATTCTAGAGCTAATACATGCAAAAAGCGCCGACCTTGCGGGAGGCGCGCCTTTATCATATCAAAAACCTGCCGGGCTTCGGCTCGTCTTGTTGGCGACTCGGGATAACTTTGCTGATCGCACGGTCTTGCACCGGCGACGGATCATTCAAGTGTCTGCCCTATCAACTTTCGTCGGTACGGTATCTGCCTACCGAGGTTCTTACGGGTAACGGGGAATCAGGGTTCGATTCCGGAGAGGGAGCCTGAGAAACGGCTACCACATCCAAGGAAGGCAGCAGGCGCGCAAATTACCCATTCCCGACGCGGGGAGGTAGTGACGAAAAATAACGATACAGGACTCTAACGAGGCCCTGTAATTGGAATGAGTACACTGTAAAAATTTTAACGAGTATCCATTGGAGGGCAAGTCTGGTGCCAGCAGCCGCGGTAATTCCAGCTCCAAAAGTGTATATTTAAGTTGTTGCGGTTAAAAAGCTCGTAGTTGGATTTTGGGCGCAGGCGTTCGGTCCGTCGCAAGGCGTGCACTGTTCGTTCTGGCTTTACCTCCGGTTTTCCGTCGGTGCTCTTGACTGAGTGTCGGCGGCGGCCGGGACGTTTACCTTGAAAAAATTAGAGTGTTCAAAGCAGGCGCTTCGCCTGGATAGTGTTGCATGGAATAATGAAATAGGACCTCGGTTCTTTTTTGTTGGTTTTCGGAGCGCGAGGTAATGATTAAGAGGGACGGACGGGGGCATTCGTACTGTGCCGTTAGAGGTGAAATTCTTGGATCGGCGCAAGACGAACGACTGCGAAAGCATTTGCCAAGAATGTTTTCTTTAATCAAGAGCGAAAGTCAGAGGTTCGAAGACGATCAGATACCGTCCTAGTTCTGACTATAAACGATGCCAACTAGCGATCGGGGGGCGTTATTTTGACGACCTCTCCGGCAGCTTGCGGGAAACCAAAGTCTTTGGGTTCCGGGGGAAGTATGGTTGCAAAGCTGAAAC
>NC_137492.1:12531648-12533181 GCF_963082875.1 Corella eumyota | reverse complement strand
CCTACTCGCCCTGCGCGAATCGCGACCGACGCGTCGAGGCCCCCAGCTCGAGGTCGACAGCGCCGTCGTTGCGACTCGGGCGGCAAGCGGACGCGGCGCGGCTCGCCGGCCGCCACGCATCGCTGACGCGAGCCCGAATACCAAAACTTTCCACCTTCAACCGAGCGGCGATTGCCCGTCGCCGGGCATACGCACGCGAGCCGAGCCGTCGCGGAGCCGATCCCGCCGGCCGTTGTCGTTTCTGCGACCCTGAGACGGACGCGGTCCCGGGATGAACCCGAGGCCGCAATACGCGTTCAGATCGTCAATGCTCAATGTGTTCTGCAATTCACATTAAATCACGCAGCTTGCTGCGTCCTTCATCGACTCGCGAGCCGAGTGGTCCACCGCCAAGAGCCATCGTTTGTTTGTTTGCTTTTCGCTCTTCGATTCCTAACCTCGATTCGCCATCCGGCTGAAAAAATCGCGTGACGCCGAGCGGGTCGCGGTCGCAACAAATAGTGCGACAAGCCCGCGCACCGCATGAAGCCTTCGGGCACTCGACGCCGACAAAACAAGTTCCTGATCGCGGGGCGGCGGACGCGCCGAGGCACGTCGCCGTCCCGGTGTTTGCTCTTTCGCTCTTCGATTTTTTTTCTCGCGCTAATGATCCTTCCGCAGGTTCACCTACGGAAACCTTGTTACGACTTTTACTTCCTCTAAGTAATCAAGTTAGATCGTCTTTTCGGGCCAAGACCCAACCGTCGCCAGTCGAGCCCGGGCCCAATCGGAGGACCTCACTAAACCATTCAATCGGTAGTAGCGACGGGCGGTGTGTACAAAGGGCAGGGACGTAATCAACGCGAGCTAATGACTCGCGCTTACTGGGAATTCCTCGTTCAAGCGAAATAATTTCAATTCTCTATCCCTAGCACGACCGGGGTTCATCGGGTTACCCAGACCTTTCGGCCAAGGCGAACACACGTTGATCCGGTCAGTGTAGCGCGCGTGCGGCCCCGAACATCTAAGGGCATCACAGACCTGTTATTGCTCAATCTCGTGTGGCTAAACGCCACTAGTCCCTCTAAGAAGTTAAACGCCGGCCGGGAAGGCCGCGTAACTATTTAGCAAGCCAGAGTCTCGTTCGTTATCGGAATTAACCAGACAAATCGCTCCACCAACTAAGAACGGCCATGCACCACCACCCACAGAATCATGAAAGAGCTCTCAATCTGTCAATCCTCGCTGTGTCCGGGCCGGGTGAGATTTCCCGTGTTGAGTCAAATTAAGCCGCAGGCTCCACTCCTGGTGGTGCCCTTCCGTCAATTCCTTTAAGTTTCAGCTTTGCAACCATACTTCCCCCGGAACCCAAAGACTTTGGTTTCCCGCAAGCTGCCGGAGAGGTCGTCAAAATAACGCCCCCCGATCGCTAGTTGGCATCGTTTATAGTCAGAACTAGGACGGTATCTGATCGTCTTCGAACCTCTGACTTTCGCTCTTGATTAAAGAAAACATTCTTGGCAAATGCTTTCGCAGTCGTTCGTCTTGCGCCGA
>NC_137492.1:12514148-12516648 GCF_963082875.1 Corella eumyota | reverse complement strand
CTTTGGTTTCCCGCAAGCTGCCGGAGAGGTCGTCAAAATAACGCCCCCCGATCGCTAGTTGGCATCGTTTATAGTCAGAACTAGGACGGTATCTGATCGTCTTCGAACCTCTGACTTTCGCTCTTGATTAAAGAAAACATTCTTGGCAAATGCTTTCGCAGTCGTTCGTCTTGCGCCGATCCAAGAATTTCACCTCTAACGGCACAGTACGAATGCCCCCGTCCGTCCCTCTTAATCATTACCTCGCGCTCCGAAAACCAACAAAAAAGAACCGAGGTCCTATTTCATTATTCCATGCAACACTATCCAGGCGAAGCGCCTGCTTTGAACACTCTAATTTTTTCAAGGTAAACGTCCCGGCCGCCGCCGACACTCAGTCAAGAGCACCGACGGAAAACCGGAGGTAAAGCCAGAACGAACAGTGCACGCCTTGCGACGGACCGAACGCCTGCGCCCAAAATCCAACTACGAGCTTTTTAACCGCAACAACTTAAATATACACTTTTGGAGCTGGAATTACCGCGGCTGCTGGCACCAGACTTGCCCTCCAATGGATACTCGTTAAAATTTTTACAGTGTACTCATTCCAATTACAGGGCCTCGTTAGAGTCCTGTATCGTTATTTTTCGTCACTACCTCCCCGCGTCGGGAATGGGTAATTTGCGCGCCTGCTGCCTTCCTTGGATGTGGTAGCCGTTTCTCAGGCTCCCTCTCCGGAATCGAACCCTGATTCCCCGTTACCCGTAAGAACCTCGGTAGGCAGATACCGTACCGACGAAAGTTGATAGGGCAGACACTTGAATGATCCGTCGCCGGTGCAAGACCGTGCGATCAGCAAAGTTATCCCGAGTCGCCAACAAGACGAGCCGAAGCCCGGCAGGTTTTTGATATGATAAAGGCGCGCCTCCCGCAAGGTCGGCGCTTTTTGCATGTATTAGCTCTAGAATTACCACAGTTATCCAAGTAAAATTTACGATCAAATGAATCACGACTGATTTAATGAGCCATTCGCAGTTTTACCGTACGCAAGTTCGTACTGAGACATGCATGGCTTAATCTTTGAGACAAGCATATGACTACTGGCAGGATCAACCAGGTAACTATCGGCCGACAAAATACGCGAACGGAGTCTTTCGCTTTCCCCGTCGCGGTATCGCACTGTATTACTCAATCACTATTTTTGCTTAGCTCCTCAAACCCGGCGTAAGCCGCGATCTGGACGCCGTCGACACCGGCCAGACGCCCTTTCGGGCGAAGCCGCGCGCGGGCTGCGTTTGCATACAACACCAGGAACGCCCAACAAAAGCGAACCGAGAAAACTATCACTTGCGTGCGCACCGGCCACCGCAACTACGGCCCGAGGCCGTGGTCGCGCGCCGAAACACAAACTCGTATTTGCTACTTAATTTTTTCCGTCCAACGTTCAGAGCCTCGCTGCTAGCTACGACGCCTTCGCGGGTCAGCATCAAGTCTGCCCAAAAGCGCACATCGCCTGCACGACACCACATCGTTTTGTCACCAAATACCTTCAACCGACAACCGCATCGCCAATTTGCTCATTTCGCCACAACGACGTCTTCCCTCATAGTATACAGGGAAGCTGGTCTCGCGACAAAGGTAGCAAACTTGTCGAATTTCGACAATTTTCCAAAACGTGCGTTTCTGTGCGGGAAATTGTTCATCGGGCGTCGGCCGATGTCGTGCGTCTTTGTCCGGGCGATTTTCGAAAGTCGCCGGACTTGTGTTTTTTACGCGCGCGCCGGTGGGCTGGTCTCGCGACAAAGGTAGCAAACATGTCGAATTTCGACAATTTTCCAAAACGTGCGTTTCTGTGCGGGAAATTGTTCATCGGGCGTCGGCCGATGTCGTGCGTCTTTGTCCGGGCGATTTTCGAAAGTCGCCGGACTTGTGTTTTTTACGCGCGCGCCGGTGGGCTGGTCTCGCGACAAAGGTAGCAAACATGTCGAATTTCGACAATTTTCCAAAACGTGCGTTTCTGTGCGGGAAATTGTTCATCGGGCGTCGGCCGATGTCGTGCGTCTTTGTCCGGGCGATTTTCGAAAGTCGCCGGACTTGTGTTTTTTACGCGCGCGCCGGTGGGCTGGTCTCGCGACAAAGGTAGCAAACATGTCGAATTTCGACAATTTTCCAAAACGTGCGTTTCTGTGCGGGAAATTGTTTATCGGGCGTCGGCCGATGTCGTGCGCCTTTGCCCGGGCGATTTTCGAAAGTCGCCGGACTTGTGTTATTCAAGCTCGAACGGTACTCGACAATTCTTCGAATGGCCTCCGACCTGAGGTCAGAGTCGCAGTAAAACAAACGAAGTACCCCAGAAAAAAGTTGAAAAAAAAAGCAACTCCGACCTGAAGTCGAAGTCGCCGTAAAAAATACCAAGTACTTTGAAAAAAAAGTGGAAAAAAAAAGCAACTCCGACCAGAGGTCGAAGTCGCCGTGCGCCCGCCCGTTCGCGGACAAATCGATAGATCTTGCGGCTTACTCT
>NC_137492.1:12512418-12513948 GCF_963082875.1 Corella eumyota | reverse complement strand
GTCGGAGTTGCTTTTTTTTTCAACTTTTTTCTGGGGTACTTCGTTTGTTTTACTGCGACTCTGACCTCAGGTCGGAGGCCATTCGAAGAATTGTCGAGTACCGTTCGAGCTTGAATAACACAAGTCCGGCGACTTTCGAAAATCGCCCGGGCAAAGGCGCACGACATCGGCCGACGCCCGATAAACAATTTCCCGCACAGAAACGCACGTTTTGGAAAATTGTCGAAATTCGACATGTTTGCTACCTTTGTCGCGAGACCAGCCCACCGGCGCGCGCGTAAAAAACACAAGTCCGGCGACTTTCGAAAATCGCCCGGACAAAGACGCACGACATCGGCCGACGCCCGATGAACAATTTCCCGCACAGAAACGCACGTTTTGGAAAATTGTCGAAATTCGACATGTTTGCTACCTTTGTCGCGAGACCAGCCCACCGGCGCGCGCGTAAAAAACACAAGTCCGGCGACTTTCGAAAATCGCCCGGACAAAGACGCACGACATCGGCCGACGCCCGATGAACAATTTCCCGCACAGAAACGCACGTTTTGGAAAATTGTCGAAATTCGACATGTTTGCTACCTTTGTCGCGAGACCAGCCCACCGGCGCGCGCGTAAAAAACACAAGTCCGGCGACTTTCGAAAATCGCCCGGACAAAGACGCACGACATCGGCCGACGCCCGATGAACAATTTCCCGCACAGAAACGCACGTTTTGGAAAATTGTCGAAATTCGACAAGTTTGCTACCTTTGTCGCGAGACCAGCTTCCCTGTATACTATGAGGGAAGACGTCGTTGTGGCGAAATGAGCAAATTGGCGATGCGGTTGTCGGTTGAAGGTATTTGGTGACAAAACGATGTGGTGTCGTGCAGGCGATGTGCGCTTTTGGGCAGACTTGATGCTGACCCGCGAAGGCGTCGTAGCTAGCAGCGAGGCTCTGAACGTTGGACGGAAAAAATTAAGTAGCAAATACGAGTTTGTGTTTCGGCGCGCGACCACGGCCTCGGGCCGTAGTTGCGGTGGCCGGTGCGCACGCAAGTGATAGTTTTCTCGGTTCGCTTTTGTTGGGCGTTCCTGGTGTTGTATGCAAACGCAGCCCGCGCGCGGCTTCGCCCGAAAGGGCGTCTGGCCGGTGTCGACGGCGTCCAGATCGCGGCTTACGCCGGGTTTGAGGAGCTAAGCAAAAATAGTGATTGAGTAATACAGTGCGATACCGCGACGGGGAAAGCGAAAGACTCCGTTCGCGTATTTTGTCGGCCGATAGTTACCTGGTTGATCCTGCCAGTAGTCATATGCTTGTCTCAAAGATTAAGCCATGCATGTCTCAGTACGAACTTGCGTACGGTAAAACTGCGAATGGCTCATTAAATCAGTCGTGATTCATTTGATCGTAAATTTTACTTGGATAACTGTGGTAATTCTAGAGCTAATACATGCAAAAAGCGCCGACCTTGCGGGAGGCGCGCCTTTATCATATCAAAAACCTGCCGGGCTTCGGCTCGTCTTGTTGGCGACTCGGGATAACTTTGCT
>NC_137492.1:12494918-12497418 GCF_963082875.1 Corella eumyota | reverse complement strand
GGGATAACTTTGCTGATCGCACGGTCTTGCACCGGCGACGGATCATTCAAGTGTCTGCCCTATCAACTTTCGTCGGTACGGTATCTGCCTACCGAGGTTCTTACGGGTAACGGGGAATCAGGGTTCGATTCCGGAGAGGGAGCCTGAGAAACGGCTACCACATCCAAGGAAGGCAGCAGGCGCGCAAATTACCCATTCCCGACGCGGGGAGGTAGTGACGAAAAATAACGATACAGGACTCTAACGAGGCCCTGTAATTGGAATGAGTACACTGTAAAAATTTTAACGAGTATCCATTGGAGGGCAAGTCTGGTGCCAGCAGCCGCGGTAATTCCAGCTCCAAAAGTGTATATTTAAGTTGTTGCGGTTAAAAAGCTCGTAGTTGGATTTTGGGCGCAGGCGTTCGGTCCGTCGCAAGGCGTGCACTGTTCGTTCTGGCTTTACCTCCGGTTTTCCGTCGGTGCTCTTGACTGAGTGTCGGCGGCGGCCGGGACGTTTACCTTGAAAAAATTAGAGTGTTCAAAGCAGGCGCTTCGCCTGGATAGTGTTGCATGGAATAATGAAATAGGACCTCGGTTCTTTTTTGTTGGTTTTCGGAGCGCGAGGTAATGATTAAGAGGGACGGACGGGGGCATTCGTACTGTGCCGTTAGAGGTGAAATTCTTGGATCGGCGCAAGACGAACGACTGCGAAAGCATTTGCCAAGAATGTTTTCTTTAATCAAGAGCGAAAGTCAGAGGTTCGAAGACGATCAGATACCGTCCTAGTTCTGACTATAAACGATGCCAACTAGCGATCGGGGGGCGTTATTTTGACGACCTCTCCGGCAGCTTGCGGGAAACCAAAGTCTTTGGGTTCCGGGGGAAGTATGGTTGCAAAGCTGAAACTTAAAGGAATTGACGGAAGGGCACCACCAGGAGTGGAGCCTGCGGCTTAATTTGACTCAACACGGGAAATCTCACCCGGCCCGGACACAGCGAGGATTGACAGATTGAGAGCTCTTTCATGATTCTGTGGGTGGTGGTGCATGGCCGTTCTTAGTTGGTGGAGCGATTTGTCTGGTTACTTCCGATAACGAACGAGACTCTGGCTTGCTAAATAGTTACGCGGCCTTCCCGGCCGGCGTTTAACTTCTTAGAGGGACTAGTGGCGTTTAGCCACACGAGATTGAGCAATAACAGGTCTGTGATGCCCTTAGATGTTCGGGGCCGCACGCGCGCTACACTGACCGGATCAACGTGTGTTCGCCTTGGCCGAAAGGTCTGGGTAACCCGATGAACCCCGGTCGTGCTAGGGATAGAGAATTGAAATTATTTCGCTTGAACGAGGAATTCCCAGTAAGCGCGAGTCATTAGCTCGCGTTGATTACGTCCCTGCCCTTTGTACACACCGCCCGTCGCTACTACCGATTGAATGGTTTAGTGAGGTCCTCCGATTGGGCCCGGGCTCGACTGGCGACGGTTGGGTCTTGGCCCGAAAAGACGATCTAACTTGATTACTTAGAGGAAGTAAAAGTCGTAACAAGGTTTCCGTAGGTGAACCTGCGGAAGGATCATTAGCGCGAGAAAAAAAATCGAAGAGCGAAAGAGCAAACACCGGGACGGCGACGTGCCTCGGCGCGTCCGCCGCCCCGCGATCAGGAACTTGTTTTGTCGGCGTCGAGTGCCCGAAGGCTTCATGCGGTGCGCGGGCTTGTCGCACTATTTGTTGCGACCGCGACCCGCTCGGCGTCACGCGATTTTTTCAGCCGGATGGCGAATCGAGGTTAGGAATCGAAGAGCGAAAAGCAAACAAACAAACGATGGCTCTTGGCGGTGGACCACATCGGCTCGCGAGTCGATGAAGGACGCAGCAAGCTGCGTGATTTAATGTGAATTGCAGAACACATTGAGCATTGACGATCTGAACGCGTATTGCGGCCTCGGGTTCATCCCGGGACCGCGTCCGTCTCAGGGTCGCAGAAACGACAACGGCCGGCGGGATCGGCTCCGCGACGGCTCGGCTCGCGTGCGTATGCCCGGCGACGGGCAATCGCCGCTCGGTTGAAGGTGGAAAGTTTTGGTATTCGGGCTCGCGTCAGCGATGCGTGGCGGCCGGCGAGCCGCGCCGCGTCCGCTTGCCGCCCGAGTCGCAACGACGGCGCTGTCGACCTCGAGCTGGGGGCCTCGACGCGTCGGTCGCGATTCGCGCAGGGCGAGTAGGAGCCGCGGGGCGGTGCTGTGTCGGAAGTCGAGCGCGCGAGGGCGCGGCGTCTCGAAGGACGAGCGAAAATAGTTTTATCGGCCTGAGATCGGGCGAGGCTACCCGCTGAATTTAAGCATATTACTAAGCGGAGGAAGAGAAACTAACGAGGATTCCCTCAGTAACGGCGAGTGAAGCGGGAAGAGCCCATCGCCGAATCGGGCCGCTACGAGGAGCGGTCCCGAGTTGTGGCGTAAAGAATTCGTCTTGCGTGCGATCCGCGCCGCCCGAGTCCTTCTGATCGAGGCCTTATCCCAGA
>NC_137492.1:12493207-12494718 GCF_963082875.1 Corella eumyota | reverse complement strand
AACCCGAGGCCGCAATACGCGTTCAGATCGTCAATGCTCAATGTGTTCTGCAATTCACATTAAATCACGCAGCTTGCTGCGTCCTTCATCGACTCGCGAGCCGAGTGGTCCACCGCCAAGAGCCATCGTTTGTTTGTTTGCTTTTCGCTCTTCGATTCCTAACCTCGATTCGCCATCCGGCTGAAAAAATCGCGTGACGCCGAGCGGGTCGCGGTCGCAACAAATAGTGCGACAAGCCCGCGCACCGCATGAAGCCTTCGGGCACTCGACGCCGACAAAACAAGTTCCTGATCGCGGGGCGGCGGACGCGCCGAGGCACGTCGCCGTCCCGGTGTTTGCTCTTTCGCTCTTCGATTTTTTTTCTCGCGCTAATGATCCTTCCGCAGGTTCACCTACGGAAACCTTGTTACGACTTTTACTTCCTCTAAGTAATCAAGTTAGATCGTCTTTTCGGGCCAAGACCCAACCGTCGCCAGTCGAGCCCGGGCCCAATCGGAGGACCTCACTAAACCATTCAATCGGTAGTAGCGACGGGCGGTGTGTACAAAGGGCAGGGACGTAATCAACGCGAGCTAATGACTCGCGCTTACTGGGAATTCCTCGTTCAAGCGAAATAATTTCAATTCTCTATCCCTAGCACGACCGGGGTTCATCGGGTTACCCAGACCTTTCGGCCAAGGCGAACACACGTTGATCCGGTCAGTGTAGCGCGCGTGCGGCCCCGAACATCTAAGGGCATCACAGACCTGTTATTGCTCAATCTCGTGTGGCTAAACGCCACTAGTCCCTCTAAGAAGTTAAACGCCGGCCGGGAAGGCCGCGTAACTATTTAGCAAGCCAGAGTCTCGTTCGTTATCGGAATTAACCAGACAAATCGCTCCACCAACTAAGAACGGCCATGCACCACCACCCACAGAATCATGAAAGAGCTCTCAATCTGTCAATCCTCGCTGTGTCCGGGCCGGGTGAGATTTCCCGTGTTGAGTCAAATTAAGCCGCAGGCTCCACTCCTGGTGGTGCCCTTCCGTCAATTCCTTTAAGTTTCAGCTTTGCAACCATACTTCCCCCGGAACCCAAAGACTTTGGTTTCCCGCAAGCTGCCGGAGAGGTCGTCAAAATAACGCCCCCCGATCGCTAGTTGGCATCGTTTATAGTCAGAACTAGGACGGTATCTGATCGTCTTCGAACCTCTGACTTTCGCTCTTGATTAAAGAAAACATTCTTGGCAAATGCTTTCGCAGTCGTTCGTCTTGCGCCGATCCAAGAATTTCACCTCTAACGGCACAGTACGAATGCCCCCGTCCGTCCCTCTTAATCATTACCTCGCGCTCCGAAAACCAACAAAAAAGAACCGAGGTCCTATTTCATTATTCCATGCAACACTATCCAGGCGAAGCGCCTGCTTTGAACACTCTAATTTTTTCAAGGTAAACGTCCCGGCCGCCGCCGACACTCAGTCAAGAGCACCGACGGAAAACCGGAGGTAAAGCCAGAACGAACAGTGCACGCCT
>NC_137492.1:12475707-12478207 GCF_963082875.1 Corella eumyota | reverse complement strand
GAAAACCAACAAAAAAGAACCGAGGTCCTATTTCATTATTCCATGCAACACTATCCAGGCGAAGCGCCTGCTTTGAACACTCTAATTTTTTCAAGGTAAACGTCCCGGCCGCCGCCGACACTCAGTCAAGAGCACCGACGGAAAACCGGAGGTAAAGCCAGAACGAACAGTGCACGCCTTGCGACGGACCGAACGCCTGCGCCCAAAATCCAACTACGAGCTTTTTAACCGCAACAACTTAAATATACACTTTTGGAGCTGGAATTACCGCGGCTGCTGGCACCAGACTTGCCCTCCAATGGATACTCGTTAAAATTTTTACAGTGTACTCATTCCAATTACAGGGCCTCGTTAGAGTCCTGTATCGTTATTTTTCGTCACTACCTCCCCGCGTCGGGAATGGGTAATTTGCGCGCCTGCTGCCTTCCTTGGATGTGGTAGCCGTTTCTCAGGCTCCCTCTCCGGAATCGAACCCTGATTCCCCGTTACCCGTAAGAACCTCGGTAGGCAGATACCGTACCGACGAAAGTTGATAGGGCAGACACTTGAATGATCCGTCGCCGGTGCAAGACCGTGCGATCAGCAAAGTTATCCCGAGTCGCCAACAAGACGAGCCGAAGCCCGGCAGGTTTTTGATATGATAAAGGCGCGCCTCCCGCAAGGTCGGCGCTTTTTGCATGTATTAGCTCTAGAATTACCACAGTTATCCAAGTAAAATTTACGATCAAATGAATCACGACTGATTTAATGAGCCATTCGCAGTTTTACCGTACGCAAGTTCGTACTGAGACATGCATGGCTTAATCTTTGAGACAAGCATATGACTACTGGCAGGATCAACCAGGTAACTATCGGCCGACAAAATACGCGAACGGAGTCTTTCGCTTTCCCCGTCGCGGTATCGCACTGTATTACTCAATCACTATTTTTGCTTAGCTCCTCAAACCCGGCGTAAGCCGCGATCTGGACGCCGTCGACACCGGCCAGACGCCCTTTCGGGCGAAGCCGCGCGCGGGCTGCGTTTGCATACAACACCAGGAACGCCCAACAAAAGCGAACCGAGAAAACTATCACTTGCGTGCGCACCGGCCACCGCAACTACGGCCCGAGGCCGTGGTCGCGCGCCGAAACACAAACTCGTATTTGCTACTTAATTTTTTCCGTCCAACGTTCAGAGCCTCGCTGCTAGCTACGACGCCTTCGCGGGTCAGCATCAAGTCTGCCCAAAAGCGCACATCGCCTGCACGACACCACATCGTTTTGTCACCAAATACCTTCAACCGACAACCGCATCGCCAATTTGCTCATTTCGCCACAACGACGTCTTCCCTCATAGTATACAGGGAAGCTGGTCTCGCGACAAAGGTAGCAAACTTGTCGAATTTCGACAATTTTCCAAAACGTGCGTTTCTGTGCGGGAAATTGTTCATCGGGCGTCGGCCGATGTCGTGCGTCTTTGTCCGGGCGATTTTCGAAAGTCGCCGGACTTGTGTTTTTTACGCGCGCGCCGGTGGGCTGGTCTCGCGACAAAGGTAGCAAACATGTCGAATTTCGACAATTTTCCAAAACGTGCGTTTCTGTGCGGGAAATTGTTCATCGGGCGTCGGCCGATGTCGTGCGTCTTTGTCCGGGCGATTTTCGAAAGTCGCCGGACTTGTGTTTTTTACGCGCGCGCCGGTGGGCTGGTCTCGCGACAAAGGTAGCAAACATGTCGAATTTCGACAATTTTCCAAAACGTGCGTTTCTGTGCGGGAAATTGTTCATCGGGCGTCGGCCGATGTCGTGCGTCTTTGTCCGGGCGATTTTCGAAAGTCGCCGGACTTGTGTTTTTTACGCGCGCGCCGGTGGGCTGGTCTCGCGACAAAGGTAGCAAACATGTCGAATTTCGACAATTTTCCAAAACGTGCGTTTCTGTGCGGGAAATTGTTTATCGGGCGTCGGCCGATGTCGTGCGCCTTTGCCCGGGCGATTTTCGAAAGTCGCCGGACTTGTGTTATTCAAGCTCGAACGGTACTCGACAATTCTTCGAATGGCCTCCGACCTGAGGTCAGAGTCGCAGTAAAACAAACGAAGTACCCCAGAAAAAAGTTGAAAAAAAAAGCAACTCCGACCTGAAGTCGAAGTCGCCGTAAAAAATACCAAGTACTTTGAAAAAAAAGTGGAAAAAAAAAGCAACTCCGACCAGAGGTCGAAGTCGCCGTGCGCCCGCCCGTTCGCGGACAAATCGATAGATCTTGCGGCTTACTCTCAACAAATCGCAGTGAGAATACTGCTCTAGTGATTACGACACCGCGATCTTCATCTAGGTCGTTTGCAAATGATTTAGCACCCCGCCACTCGAGCAGAAAGCTTTACCCGTTTCGGGGCGACGCTTGCCGCGCCCGTGTTAGACAAGTATCCGGCATTGCCAGCGGCCCGGTGGCCGCCTAACTTTGCCTCTCGACGGCAAGACACAACTTTATCGTCGCTTCCTAGGCGGGATTCTGACTTAGAGGCGTTC
>NC_137492.1:12436027-12437374 GCF_963082875.1 Corella eumyota | reverse complement strand
TATGGTTGCAAAGCTGAAACTTAAAGGAATTGACGGAAGGGCACCACCAGGAGTGGAGCCTGCGGCTTAATTTGACTCAACACGGGAAATCTCACCCGGCCCGGACACAGCGAGGATTGACAGATTGAGAGCTCTTTCATGATTCTGTGGGTGGTGGTGCATGGCCGTTCTTAGTTGGTGGAGCGATTTGTCTGGTTAATTCCGATAACGAACGAGACTCTGGCTTGCTAAATAGTTACGCGGCCTTCCCGGCCGGCGTTTAACTTCTTAGAGGGACTAGTGGCGTTTAGCCACACGAGATTGAGCAATAACAGGTCTGTGATGCCCTTAGATGTTCGGGGCCGCACGCGCGCTACACTGACCGGATCAACGTGTGTTCGCCTTGGCCGAAAGGTCTGGGTAACCCGATGAACCCCGGTCGTGCTAGGGATAGAGAATTGAAATTATTTCGCTTGAACGAGGAATTCCCAGTAAGCGCGAGTCATTAGCTCGCGTTGATTACGTCCCTGCCCTTTGTACACACCGCCCGTCGCTACTACCGATTGAATGGTTTAGTGAGGTCCTCCGATTGGGCCCGGGCTCGACTGGCGACGGTTGGGTCTTGGCCCGAAAAGACGATCTAACTTGATTACTTAGAGGAAGTAAAAGTCGTAACAAGGTTTCCGTAGGTGAACCTGCGGAAGGATCATTAGCGCGAGAAAAAAAATCGAAGAGCGAAAGAGCAAACACCGGGACGGCGACGTGCCTCGGCGCGTCCGCCGCCCCGCGATCAGGAACTTGTTTTGTCGGCGTCGAGTGCCCGAAGGCTTCATGCGGTGCGCGGGCTTGTCGCACTATTTGTTGCGACCGCGACCCGCTCGGCGTCACGCGATTTTTTCAGCCGGATGGCGAATCGAGGTTAGGAATCGAAGAGCGAAAAGCAAACAAACAAACGATGGCTCTTGGCGGTGGACCACTCGGCTCGCGAGTCGATGAAGGACGCAGCAAGCTGCGTGATTTAATGTGAATTGCAGAACACATTGAGCATTGACGATCTGAACGCGTATTGCGGCCTCGGGTTCATCCCGGGACCGCGTCCGTCTCAGGGTCGCAGAAACGACAACGGCCGGCGGGATCGGCTCCGCGACGGCTCGGCTCGCGTGCGTATGCCCGGCGACGGGCAATCGCCGCTCGGTTGAAGGTGGAAAGTTTTGGTATTCGGGCTCGCGTCAGCGATGCGTGGCGGCCGGCGAGCCGCGCCGCGTCCGCTTGCCGCCCGAGTCGCAACGACGGCGCTGTCGACCTCGAGCTGGGGGCCTCGACGCGTCGGTCGCGATTCGCGCAGGGCGAGTAGGAGCCGCGGGGCGG
>NC_137492.1:12428527-12431027 GCF_963082875.1 Corella eumyota | reverse complement strand
CGTCCAGATCGCGGCTTACGCCGGGTTTGAGGAGCTAAGCAAAAATAGTGATTGAGTAATACAGTGCGATACCGCGACGGGGAAAGCGAAAGACTCCGTTCGCGTATTTTGTCGGCCGATAGTTACCTGGTTGATCCTGCCAGTAGTCATATGCTTGTCTCAAAGATTAAGCCATGCATGTCTCAGTACGAACTTGCGTACGGTAAAACTGCGAATGGCTCATTAAATCAGTCGTGATTCATTTGATCGTAAATTTTACTTGGATAACTGTGGTAATTCTAGAGCTAATACATGCAAAAAGCGCCGACCTTGCGGGAGGCGCGCCTTTATCATATCAAAAACCTGCCGGGCTTCGGCTCGTCTTGTTGGCGACTCGGGATAACTTTGCTGATCGCACGGTCTTGCACCGGCGACGGATCATTCAAGTGTCTGCCCTATCAACTTTCGTCGGTACGGTATCTGCCTACCGAGGTTCTTACGGGTAACGGGGAATCAGGGTTCGATTCCGGAGAGGGAGCCTGAGAAACGGCTACCACATCCAAGGAAGGCAGCAGGCGCGCAAATTACCCATTCCCGACGCGGGGAGGTAGTGACGAAAAATAACGATACAGGACTCTAACGAGGCCCTGTAATTGGAATGAGTACACTGTAAAAATTTTAACGAGTATCCATTGGAGGGCAAGTCTGGTGCCAGCAGCCGCGGTAATTCCAGCTCCAAAAGTGTATATTTAAGTTGTTGCGGTTAAAAAGCTCGTAGTTGGATTTTGGGCGCAGGCGTTCGGTCCGTCGCAAGGCGTGCACTGTTCGTTCTGGCTTTACCTCCGGTTTTCCGTCGGTGCTCTTGACTGAGTGTCGGCGGCGGCCGGGACGTTTACCTTGAAAAAATTAGAGTGTTCAAAGCAGGCGCTTCGCCTGGATAGTGTTGCATGGAATAATGAAATAGGACCTCGGTTCTTTTTTGTTGGTTTTCGGAGCGCGAGGTAATGATTAAGAGGGACGGACGGGGGCATTCGTACTGTGCCGTTAGAGGTGAAATTCTTGGATCGGCGCAAGACGAACGACTGCGAAAGCATTTGCCAAGAATGTTTTCTTTAATCAAGAGCGAAAGTCAGAGGTTCGAAGACGATCAGATACCGTCCTAGTTCTGACTATAAACGATGCCAACTAGCGATCGGGGGGCGTTATTTTGACGACCTCTCCGGCAGCTTGCGGGAAACCAAAGTCTTTGGGTTCCGGGGGAAGTATGGTTGCAAAGCTGAAACTTAAAGGAATTGACGGAAGGGCACCACCAGGAGTGGAGCCTGCGGCTTAATTTGACTCAACACGGGAAATCTCACCCGGCCCGGACACAGCGAGGATTGACAGATTGAGAGCTCTTTCATGATTCTGTGGGTGGTGGTGCATGGCCGTTCTTAGTTGGTGGAGCGATTTGTCTGGTTAATTCCGATAACGAACGAGACTCTGGCTTGCTAAATAGTTACGCGGCCTTCCCGGCCGGCGTTTAACTTCTTAGAGGGACTAGTGGCGTTTAGCCACACGAGATTGAGCAATAACAGGTCTGTGATGCCCTTAGATGTTCGGGGCCGCACGCGCGCTACACTGACCGGATCAACGTGTGTTCGCCTTGGCCGAAAGGTCTGGGTAACCCGATGAACCCCGGTCGTGCTAGGGATAGAGAATTGAAATTATTTCGCTTGAACGAGGAATTCCCAGTAAGCGCGAGTCATTAGCTCGCGTTGATTACGTCCCTGCCCTTTGTACACACCGCCCGTCGCTACTACCGATTGAATGGTTTAGTGAGGTCCTCCGATTGGGCCCGGGCTCGACTGGCGACGGTTGGGTCTTGGCCCGAAAAGACGATCTAACTTGATTACTTAGAGGAAGTAAAAGTCGTAACAAGGTTTCCGTAGGTGAACCTGCGGAAGGATCATTAGCGCGAGAAAAAAAATCGAAGAGCGAAAGAGCAAACACCGGGACGGCGACGTGCCTCGGCGCGTCCGCCGCCCCGCGATCAGGAACTTGTTTTGTCGGCGTCGAGTGCCCGAAGGCTTCATGCGGTGCGCGGGCTTGTCGCACTATTTGTTGCGACCGCGACCCGCTCGGCGTCACGCGATTTTTTCAGCCGGATGGCGAATCGAGGTTAGGAATCGAAGAGCGAAAAGCAAACAAACAAACGATGGCTCTTGGCGGTGGACCACTCGGCTCGCGAGTCGATGAAGGACGCAGCAAGCTGCGTGATTTAATGTGAATTGCAGAACACATTGAGCATTGACGATCTGAACGCGTATTGCGGCCTCGGGTTCATCCCGGGACCGCGTCCGTCTCAGGGTCGCAGAAACGACAACGGCCGGCGGGATCGGCTCCGCGACGGCTCGGCTCGCGTGCGTATGCCCGGCGACGGGCAATCGCCGCTCGGTTGAAGGTGGAAAGTTTTGGTATTCGGGCTCGCGTCAGCGATGCGTGGCGGCCGGCGAGCCGCGCCGCGTCCGCTTGCCGCCCG
>NC_137492.1:12421027-12423527 GCF_963082875.1 Corella eumyota | reverse complement strand
GTTCGCTTTTGTTGGGCGTTCCTGGTGTTGTATGCAAACGCAGCCCGCGCGCGGCTTCGCCCGAAAGGGCGTCTGGCCGGTGTCGACGGCGTCCAGATCGCGGCTTACGCCGGGTTTGAGGAGCTAAGCAAAAATAGTGATTGAGTAATACAGTGCGATACCGCGACGGGGAAAGCGAAAGACTCCGTTCGCGTATTTTGTCGGCCGATAGTTACCTGGTTGATCCTGCCAGTAGTCATATGCTTGTCTCAAAGATTAAGCCATGCATGTCTCAGTACGAACTTGCGTACGGTAAAACTGCGAATGGCTCATTAAATCAGTCGTGATTCATTTGATCGTAAATTTTACTTGGATAACTGTGGTAATTCTAGAGCTAATACATGCAAAAAGCGCCGACCTTGCGGGAGGCGCGCCTTTATCATATCAAAAACCTGCCGGGCTTCGGCTCGTCTTGTTGGCGACTCGGGATAACTTTGCTGATCGCACGGTCTTGCACCGGCGACGGATCATTCAAGTGTCTGCCCTATCAACTTTCGTCGGTACGGTATCTGCCTACCGAGGTTCTTACGGGTAACGGGGAATCAGGGTTCGATTCCGGAGAGGGAGCCTGAGAAACGGCTACCACATCCAAGGAAGGCAGCAGGCGCGCAAATTACCCATTCCCGACGCGGGGAGGTAGTGACGAAAAATAACGATACAGGACTCTAACGAGGCCCTGTAATTGGAATGAGTACACTGTAAAAATTTTAACGAGTATCCATTGGAGGGCAAGTCTGGTGCCAGCAGCCGCGGTAATTCCAGCTCCAAAAGTGTATATTTAAGTTGTTGCGGTTAAAAAGCTCGTAGTTGGATTTTGGGCGCAGGCGTTCGGTCCGTCGCAAGGCGTGCACTGTTCGTTCTGGCTTTACCTCCGGTTTTCCGTCGGTGCTCTTGACTGAGTGTCGGCGACGGCCGGGACGTTTACCTTGAAAAAATTAGAGTGTTCAAAGCAGGCGCTTCGCCTGGATAGTGTTGCATGGAATAATGAAATAGGACCTCGGTTCTTTTTTGTTGGTTTTCGGAGCGCGAGGTAATGATTAAGAGGGACGGACGGGGGCATTCGTACTGTGCCGTTAGAGGTGAAATTCTTGGATCGGCGCAAGACGAACGACTGCGAAAGCATTTGCCAAGAATGTTTTCTTTAATCAAGAGCGAAAGTCAGAGGTTCGAAGACGATCAGATACCGTCCTAGTTCTGACTATAAACGATGCCAACTAGCGATCGGGGGGCGTTATTTTGACGACCTCTCCGGCAGCTTGCGGGAAACCAAAGTCTTTGGGTTCCGGGGGAAGTATGGTTGCAAAGCTGAAACTTAAAGGAATTGACGGAAGGGCACCACCAGGAGTGGAGCCTGCGGCTTAATTTGACTCAACACGGGAAATCTCACCCGGCCCGGACACAGCGAGGATTGACAGATTGAGAGCTCTTTCATGATTCTGTGGGTGGTGGTGCATGGCCGTTCTTAGTTGGTGGAGCGATTTGTCTGGTTAATTCCGATAACGAACGAGACTCTGGCTTGCTAAATAGTTACGCGGCCTTCCCGGCCGGCGTTTAACTTCTTAGAGGGACTAGTGGCGTTTAGCCACACGAGATTGAGCAATAACAGGTCTGTGATGCCCTTAGATGTTCGGGGCCGCACGCGCGCTACACTGACCGGATCAACGTGTGTTCGCCTTGGCCGAAAGGTCTGGGTAACCCGATGAACCCCGGTCGTGCTAGGGATAGAGAATTGAAATTATTTCGCTTGAACGAGGAATTCCCAGTAAGCGCGAGTCATTAGCTCGCGTTGATTACGTCCCTGCCCTTTGTACACACCGCCCGTCGCTACTACCGATTGAATGGTTTAGTGAGGTCCTCCGATTGGGCCCGGGCTCGACTGGCGACGGTTGGGTCTTGGCCCGAAAAGACGATCTAACTTGATTACTTAGAGGAAGTAAAAGTCGTAACAAGGTTTCCGTAGGTGAACCTGCGGAAGGATCATTAGCGCGAGAAAAAAAATCGAAGAGCGAAAGAGCAAACACCGGGACGGCGACGTGCCTCGGCGCGTCCGCCGCCCCGCGATCAGGAACTTGTTTTGTCGGCGTCGAGTGCCCGAAGGCTTCATGCGGTGCGCGGGCTTGTCGCACTATTTGTTGCGACCGCGACCCGCTCGGCGTCACGCGATTTTTTCAGCCGGATGGCGAATCGAGGTTAGGAATCGAAGAGCGAAAAGCAAACAAACAAACGATGGCTCTTGGCGGTGGACCACTCGGCTCGCGAGTCGATGAAGGACGCAGCAAGCTGCGTGATTTAATGTGAATTGCAGAACACATTGAGCATTGACGATCTGAACGCGTATTGCGGCCTCGGGTTCATCCCGGGACCGCGTCCGTCTCAGGGTCGCAGAAACGACAACGGCCGGCGGGATCGGCTCCGCGACGGCTCGGCTCGCGTGCGTATGCCCGGCGACGGGCAATCGCCG
>NC_137492.1:12369268-12371768 GCF_963082875.1 Corella eumyota | reverse complement strand
CGTTGCGACTCGGGCGGCAAGCGGACGCGGCGCGGCTCGCCGGCCGCCACGCATCGCTGACGCGAGCCCGAATACCAAAACTTTCCACCTTCAACCGAGCGGCGATTGCCCGTCGCCGGGCATACGCACGCGAGCCGAGCCGTCGCGGAGCCGATCCCGCCGGCCGTTGTCGTTTCTGCGACCCTGAGACGGACGCGGTCCCGGGATGAACCCGAGGCCGCAATACGCGTTCAGATCGTCAATGCTCAATGTGTTCTGCAATTCACATTAAATCACGCAGCTTGCTGCGTCCTTCATCGACTCGCGAGCCGAGTGGTCCACCGCCAAGAGCCATCGTTTGTTTGTTTGCTTTTCGCTCTTCGATTCCTAACCTCGATTCGCCATCCGGCTGAAAAAATCGCGTGACGCCGAGCGGGTCGCGGTCGCAACAAATAGTGCGACAAGCCCGCGCACCGCATGAAGCCTTCGGGCACTCGACGCCGACAAAACAAGTTCCTGATCGCGGGGCGGCGGACGCGCCGAGGCACGTCGCCGTCCCGGTGTTTGCTCTTTCGCTCTTCGATTTTTTTCTCTCGCGCTAATGATCCTTCCGCAGGTTCACCTACGGAAACCTTGTTACGACTTTTACTTCCTCTAAGTAATCAAGTTAGATCGTCTTTTCGGGCCAAGACCCAACCGTCGCCAGTCGAGCCCGGGCCCAATCGGAGGACCTCACTAAACCATTCAATCGGTAGTAGCGACGGGCGGTGTGTACAAAGGGCAGGGACGTAATCAACGCGAGCTAATGACTCGCGCTTACTGGGAATTCCTCGTTCAAGCGAAATAATTTCAATTCTCTATCCCTAGCACGACCGGGGTTCATCGGGTTACCCAGACCTTTCGGCCAAGGCGAACACACGTTGATCCGGTCAGTGTAGCGCGCGTGCGGCCCCGAACATCTAAGGGCATCACAGACCTGTTATTGCTCAATCTCGTGTGGCTAAACGCCACTAGTCCCTCTAAGAAGTTAAACGCCGGCCGGGAAGGCCGCGTAACTATTTAGCAAGCCAGAGTCTCGTTCGTTATCGGAATTAACCAGACAAATCGCTCCACCAACTAAGAACGGCCATGCACCACCACCCACAGAATCATGAAAGAGCTCTCAATCTGTCAATCCTCGCTGTGTCCGGGCCGGGTGAGATTTCCCGTGTTGAGTCAAATTAAGCCGCAGGCTCCACTCCTGGTGGTGCCCTTCCGTCAATTCCTTTAAGTTTCAGCTTTGCAACCATACTTCCCCCGGAACCCAAAGACTTTGGTTTCCCGCAAGCTGCCGGAGAGGTCGTCAAAATAACGCCCCCCGATCGCTAGTTGGCATCGTTTATAGTCAGAACTAGGACGGTATCTGATCGTCTTCGAACCTCTGACTTTCGCTCTTGATTAAAGAAAACATTCTTGGCAAATGCTTTCGCAGTCGTTCGTCTTGCGCCGATCCAAGAATTTCACCTCTAACGGCACAGTACGAATGCCCCCGTCCGTCCCTCTTAATCATTACCTCGCGCTCCGAAAACCAACAAAAAAGAACCGAGGTCCTATTTCATTATTCCATGCAACACTATCCAGGCGAAGCGCCTGCTTTGAACACTCTAATTTTTTCAAGGTAAACGTCCCGGCCGCCGCCGACACTCAGTCAAGAGCACCGACGGAAAACCGGAGGTAAAGCCAGAACGAACAGTGCACGCCTTGCGACGGACCGAACGCCTGCGCCCAAAATCCAACTACGAGCTTTTTAACCGCAACAACTTAAATATACACTTTTGGAGCTGGAATTACCGCGGCTGCTGGCACCAGACTTGCCCTCCAATGGATACTCGTTAAAATTTTTACAGTGTACTCATTCCAATTACAGGGCCTCGTTAGAGTCCTGTATCGTTATTTTTCGTCACTACCTCCCCGCGTCGGGAATGGGTAATTTGCGCGCCTGCTGCCTTCCTTGGATGTGGTAGCCGTTTCTCAGGCTCCCTCTCCGGAATCGAACCCTGATTCCCCGTTACCCGTAAGAACCTCGGTAGGCAGATACCGTACCGACGAAAGTTGATAGGGCAGACACTTGAATGATCCGTCGCCGGTGCAAGACCGTGCGATCAGCAAAGTTATCCCGAGTCGCCAACAAGACGAGCCGAAGCCCGGCAGGTTTTTGATATGATAAAGGCGCGCCTCCCGCAAGGTCGGCGCTTTTTGCATGTATTAGCTCTAGAATTACCACAGTTATCCAAGTAAAATTTACGATCAAATGAATCACGACTGATTTAATGAGCCATTCGCAGTTTTACCGTACGCAAGTTCGTACTGAGACATGCATGGCTTAATCTTTGAGACAAGCATATGACTACTGGCAGGATCAACCAGGTAACTATCGGCCGACAAAATACGCGAACGGAGTCTTTCGCTTTCCCCGTCGCGGTATCGCACTGTATTACTCAATCACTATTTTTGCTTAGCTCCTCAAACCCGGCGTAAGCCG
>NC_137492.1:12286624-12289124 GCF_963082875.1 Corella eumyota | reverse complement strand
GATCATTCAAGTGTCTGCCCTATCAACTTTCGTCGGTACGGTATCTGCCTACCGAGGTTCTTACGGGTAACGGGGAATCAGGGTTCGATTCCGGAGAGGGAGCCTGAGAAACGGCTACCACATCCAAGGAAGGCAGCAGGCGCGCAAATTACCCATTCCCGACGCGGGGAGGTAGTGACGAAAAATAACGATACAGGACTCTAACGAGGCCCTGTAATTGGAATGAGTACACTGTAAAAATTTTAACGAGTATCCATTGGAGGGCAAGTCTGGTGCCAGCAGCCGCGGTAATTCCAGCTCCAAAAGTGTATATTTAAGTTGTTGCGGTTAAAAAGCTCGTAGTTGGATTTTGGGCGCAGGCGTTCGGTCCGTCGCAAGGCGTGCACTGTTCGTTCTGGCTTTACCTCCGGTTTTCCGTCGGTGCTCTTGACTGAGTGTCGGCGGCGGCCGGGACGTTTACCTTGAAAAAATTAGAGTGTTCAAAGCAGGCGCTTCGCCTGGATAGTGTTGCATGGAATAATGAAATAGGACCTCGGTTCTTTTTTGTTGGTTTTCGGAGCGCGAGGTAATGATTAAGAGGGACGGACGGGGGCATTCGTACTGTGCCGTTAGAGGTGAAATTCTTGGATCGGCGCAAGACGAACGACTGCGAAAGCATTTGCCAAGAATGTTTTCTTTAATCAAGAGCGAAAGTCAGAGGTTCGAAGACGATCAGATACCGTCCTAGTTCTGACTATAAACGATGCCAACTAGCGATCGGGGGGCGTTATTTTGACGACCTCTCCGGCAGCTTGCGGGAAACCAAAGTCTTTGGGTTCCGGGGGAAGTATGGTTGCAAAGCTGAAACTTAAAGGAATTGACGGAAGGGCACCACCAGGAGTGGAGCCTGCGGCTTAATTTGACTCAACACGGGAAATCTCACCCGGCCCGGACACAGCGAGGATTGACAGATTGAGAGCTCTTTCATGATTCTGTGGGTGGTGGTGCATGGCCGTTCTTAGTTGGTGGAGCGATTTGTCTGGTTAATTCCGATAACGAACGAGACTCTGGCTTGCTAAATAGTTACGCGGCCTTCCCGGCCGGCGTTTAACTTCTTAGAGGGACTAGTGGCGTTTAGCCACACGAGATTGAGCAATAACAGGTCTGTGATGCCCTTAGATGTTCGGGGCCGCACGCGCGCTACACTGACCGGATCAACGTGTGTTCGCCTTGGCCGAAAGGTCTGGGTAACCCGATGAACCCCGGTCGTGCTAGGGATAGAGAATTGAAATTATTTCGCTTGAACGAGGAATTCCCAGTAAGCGCGAGTCATTAGCTCGCGTTGATTACGTCCCTGCCCTTTGTACACACCGCCCGTCGCTACTACCGATTGAATGGTTTAGTGAGGTCCTCCGATTGGGCCCGGGCTCGACTGGCGACGGTTGGGTCTTGGCCCGAAAAGACGATCTAACTTGATTACTTAGAGGAAGTAAAAGTCGTAACAAGGTTTCCGTAGGTGAACCTGCGGAAGGATCATTAGCGCGAGAAAAAAAATCGAAGAGCGAAAGAGCAAACACCGGGACGGCGACGTGCCTCGGCGCGTCCGCCGCCCCGCGATCAGGAACTTGTTTTGTCGGCGTCGAGTGCCCGAAGGCTTCATGCGGTGCGCGGGCTTGTCGCACTATTTGTTGCGACCGCGACCCGCTCGGCGTCACGCGATTTTTTCAGCCGGATGGCGAATCGAGGTTAGGAATCGAAGAGCGAAAAGCAAACAAACAAACGATGGCTCTTGGCGGTGGACCACTCGGCTCGCGAGTCGATGAAGGACGCAGCAAGCTGCGTGATTTAATGTGAATTGCAGAACACATTGAGCATTGACGATCTGAACGCGTATTGCGGCCTCGGGTTCATCCCGGGACCGCGTCCGTCTCAGGGTCGCAGAAACGACAACGGCCGGCGGGATCGGCTCCGCGACGGCTCGGCTCGCGTGCGTATGCCCGGCGACGGGCAATCGCCGCTCGGTTGAAGGTGGAAAGTTTTGGTATTCGGGCTCGCGTCAGCGATGCGTGGCGGCCGGCGAGCCGCGCCGCGTCCGCTTGCCGCCCGAGTCGCAACGACGGCGCTGTCGACCTCGAGCTGGGGGCCTCGACGCGTCGGTCGCGATTCGCGCAGGGCGAGTAGGAGCCGCGGGGCGGTGCTGTGTCGGAAGTCGAGCGCGCGAGGGCGCGGCGTCTCGAAGGACGAGCGAAAATAGTTTTATCGGCCTGAGATCGGGCGAGGCTACCCGCTGAATTTAAGCATATTACTAAGCGGAGGAAGAGAAACTAACGAGGATTCCCTCAGTAACGGCGAGTGAAGCGGGAAGAGCCCATCGCCGAATCGGGCCGCTACGAGGAGCGGTCCCGAGTTGTGGCGTAAAGAATTCGTCTTGCGTGCGATCCGCGCCGCCCGAGTCCTTCTGATCGAGGCCTTATCCCAGAGCGGGTGTCAGGCCCTTGGCGGCGGCGCGCTCGACCGCTCG
>NC_137492.1:12268190-12270690 GCF_963082875.1 Corella eumyota | reverse complement strand
CAGTAGTCATATGCTTGTCTCAAAGATTAAGCCATGCATGTCTCAGTACGAACTTGCGTACGGTAAAACTGCGAATGGCTCATTAAATCAGTCGTGATTCATTTGATCGTAAATTTTACTTGGATAACTGTGGTAATTCTAGAGCTAATACATGCAAAAAGCGCCGACCTTGCGGGAGGCGCGCCTTTATCATATCAAAAACCTGCCGGGCTTCGGCTCGTCTTGTTGGCGACTCGGGATAACTTTGCTGATCGCACGGTCTTGCACCGGCGACGGATCATTCAAGTGTCTGCCCTATCAACTTTCGTCGGTACGGTATCTGCCTACCGAGGTTCTTACGGGTAACGGGGAATCAGGGTTCGATTCCGGAGAGGGAGCCTGAGAAACGGCTACCACATCCAAGGAAGGCAGCAGGCGCGCAAATTACCCATTCCCGACACGGGGAGGTAGTGACGAAAAATAACGATACAGGACTCTAACGAGGCCCTGTAATTGGAATGAGTACACTGTAAAAATTTTAACGAGTATCCATTGGAGGGCAAGTCTGGTGCCAGCAGCCGCGGTAATTCCAGCTCCAAAAGTGTATATTTAAGTTGTTGCGGTTAAAAAGCTCGTAGTTGGATTTTGGGCGCAGGCGTTCGGTCCGTCGCAAGGCGTGCACTGTTCGTTCTGGCTTTACCTCCGGTTTTCCGTCGGTGCTCTTGACTGAGTGTCGGCGGCGGCCGGGACGTTTACCTTGAAAAAATTAGAGTGTTCAAAGCAGGCGCTTCGCCTGGATAGTGTTGCATGGAATAATGAAATAGGACCTCGGTTCTTTTTTGTTGGTTTTCGGAGCGCGAGGTAATGATTAAGAGGGACGGACGGGGGCATTCGTACTGTGCCGTTAGAGGTGAAATTCTTGGATCGGCGCAAGACGAACGACTGCGAAAGCATTTGCCAAGAATGTTTTCTTTAATCAAGAGCGAAAGTCAGAGGTTCGAAGACGATCAGATACCGTCCTAGTTCTGACTATAAACGATGCCAACTAGCGATCGGGGGGCGTTATTTTGACGACCTCTCCGGCAGCTTGCGGGAAACCAAAGTCTTTGGGTTCCGGGGGAAGTATGGTTGCAAAGCTGAAACTTAAAGGAATTGACGGAAGGGCACCACCAGGAGTGGAGCCTGCGGCTTAATTTGACTCAACACGGGAAATCTCACCCGGCCCGGACACAGCGAGGATTGACAGATTGAGAGCTCTTTCATGATTCTGTGGGTGGTGGTGCATGGCCGTTCTTAGTTGGTGGAGCGATTTGTCTGGTTAATTCCGATAACGAACGAGACTCTGGCTTGCTAAATAGTTACGCGGCCTTCCCGGCCGGCGTTTAACTTCTTAGAGGGACTAGTGGCGTTTAGCCACACGAGATTGAGCAATAACAGGTCTGTGATGCCCTTAGATGTTCGGGGCCGCACGCGCGCTACACTGACCGGATCAACGTGTGTTCGCCTTGGCCGAAAGGTCTGGGTAACCCGATGAACCCCGGTCGTGCTAGGGATAGAGAATTGAAATTATTTCGCTTGAACGAGGAATTCCCAGTAAGCGCGAGTCATTAGCTCGCGTTGATTACGTCCCTGCCCTTTGTACACACCGCCCGTCGCTACTACCGATTGAATGGTTTAGTGAGGTCCTCCGATTGGGCCCGGGCTCGACTGGCGACGGTTGGGTCTTGGCCCGAAAAGACGATCTAACTTGATTACTTAGAGGAAGTAAAAGTCGTAACAAGGTTTCCGTAGGTGAACCTGCGGAAGGATCATTAGCGCGAGAAAAAAAATCGAAGAGCGAAAGAGCAAACACCGGGACGGCGACGTGCCTCGGCGCGTCCGCCGCCCCGCGATCAGGAACTTGTTTTGTCGGCGTCGAGTGCCCGAAGGCTTCATGCGGTGCGCGGGCTTGTCGCACTATTTGTTGCGACCGCGACCCGCTCGGCGTCACGCGATTTTTTCAGCCGGATGGCGAATCGAGGTTAGGAATCGAAGAGCGAAAAGCAAACAAACAAACGATGGCTCTTGGCGGTGGACCACTCGGCTCGCGAGTCGATGAAGGACGCAGCAAGCTGCGTGATTTAATGTGAATTGCAGAACACATTGAGCATTGACGATCTGAACGCGTATTGCGGCCTCGGGTTCATCCCGGGACCGCGTCCGTCTCAGGGTCGCAGAAACGACAACGGCCGGCGGGATCGGCTCCGCGACGGCTCGGCTCGCGTGCGTATGCCCGGCGACGGGCAATCGCCGCTCGGTTGAAGGTGGAAAGTTTTGGTATTCGGGCTCGCGTCAGCGATGCGTGGCGGCCGGCGAGCCGCGCCGCGTCCGCTTGCCGCCCGAGTCGCAACGACGGCGCTGTCGACCTCGAGCTGGGGGCCTCGACGCGTCGGTCGCGATTCGCGCAGGGCGAGTAGGAGCCGCGGGGCGGTGCTGTGTCGGAAGTCGAGCGCGCGAGGGCGCGGCGTCTCGAAGGACGAGC
>NC_137492.1:12231576-12234076 GCF_963082875.1 Corella eumyota | reverse complement strand
CGCCTGCTTTGAACACTCTAATTTTTTCAAGGTAAACGTCCCGGCCGCCGCCGACACTCAGTCAAGAGCACCGACGGAAAACCGGAGGTAAAGCCAGAACGAACAGTGCACGCCTTGCGACGGACCGAACGCCTGCGCCCAAAATCCAACTACGAGCTTTTTAACCGCAACAACTTAAATATACACTTTTGGAGCTGGAATTACCGCGGCTGCTGGCACCAGACTTGCCCTCCAATGGATACTCGTTAAAATTTTTACAGTGTACTCATTCCAATTACAGGGCCTCGTTAGAGTCCTGTATCGTTATTTTTCGTCACTACCTCCCCGCGTCGGGAATGGGTAATTTGCGCGCCTGCTGCCTTCCTTGGATGTGGTAGCCGTTTCTCAGGCTCCCTCTCCGGAATCGAACCCTGATTCCCCGTTACCCGTAAGAACCTCGGTAGGCAGATACCGTACCGACGAAAGTTGATAGGGCAGACACTTGAATGATCCGTCGCCGGTGCAAGACCGTGCGATCAGCAAAGTTATCCCGAGTCGCCAACAAGACGAGCCGAAGCCCGGCAGGTTTTTGATATGATAAAGGCGCGCCTCCCGCAAGGTCGGCGCTTTTTGCATGTATTAGCTCTAGAATTACCACAGTTATCCAAGTAAAATTTACGATCAAATGAATCACGACTGATTTAATGAGCCATTCGCAGTTTTACCGTACGCAAGTTCGTACTGAGACATGCATGGCTTAATCTTTGAGACAAGCATATGACTACTGGCAGGATCAACCAGGTAACTATCGGCCGACAAAATACGCGAACGGAGTCTTTCGCTTTCCCCGTCGCGGTATCGCACTGTATTACTCAATCACTATTTTTGCTTAGCTCCTCAAACCCGGCGTAAGCCGCGATCTGGACGCCGTCGACACCGGCCAGACGCCCTTTCGGGCGAAGCCGCGCGCGGGCTGCGTTTGCATACAACACCAGGAACGCCCAACAAAAGCGAACCGAGAAAACTATCACTTGCGTGCGCACCGGCCACCGCAACTACGGCCCGAGGCCGTGGTCGCGCGCCGAAACACAAACTCGTATTTGCTACTTAATTTTTTCCGTCCAACGTTCAGAGCCTCGCTGCTAGCTACGACGCCTTCGCGGGTCAGCATCAAGTCTGCCCAAAAGCGCACATCGCCTGCACGACACCACATCGTTTTGTCACCAAATACCTTCAACCGACAACCGCATCGCCAATTTGCTCATTTCGCCACAACGACGTCTTCCCTCATAGTATACAGGGAAGCTGGTCTCGCGACAAAGGTAGCAAACTTGTCGAATTTCGACAATTTTCCAAAACGTGCGTTTCTGTGCGGGAAATTGTTCATCGGGCGTCGGCCGATGTCGTGCGTCTTTGTCCGGGCGATTTTCGAAAGTCGCCGGACTTGTGTTTTTTACGCGCGCGCCGGTGGGCTGGTCTCGCGACAAAGGTAGCAAACATGTCGAATTTCGACAATTTTCCAAAACGTGCGTTTCTGTGCGGGAAATTGTTCATCGGGCGTCGGCCGATGTCGTGCGTCTTTGTCCGGGCGATTTTCGAAAGTCGCCGGACTTGTGTTTTTTACGCGCGCGCCGGTGGGCTGGTCTCGCGACAAAGGTAGCAAACATGTCGAATTTCGACAATTTTCCAAAACGTGCGTTTCTGTGCGGGAAATTGTTCATCGGGCGTCGGCCGATGTCGTGCGTCTTTGTCCGGGCGATTTTCGAAAGTCGCCGGACTTGTGTTTTTTACGCGCGCGCCGGTGGGCTGGTCTCGCGACAAAGGTAGCAAACATGTCGAATTTCGACAATTTTCCAAAACGTGCGTTTCTGTGCGGGAAATTGTTTATCGGGCGTCGGCCGATGTCGTGCGCCTTTGCCCGGGCGATTTTCGAAAGTCGCCGGACTTGTGTTATTCAAGCTCGAACGGTACTCGACAATTCTTCGAATGGCCTCCGACCTGAGGTCAGAGTCGCAGTAAAACAAACGAAGTACCCCAGAAAAAAGTTGAAAAAAAAAGCAACTCCGACCTGAAGTCGAAGTCGCCGTAAAAAATACCAAGTACTTTGAAAAAAAAGTGGAAAAAAAAAGCAACTCCGACCAGAGGTCGAAGTCGCCGTGCGCCCGCCCGTTCGCGGACAAATCGATAGATCTTGCGGCTTACTCTCAACAAATCGCAGTGAGAATACTGCTCTAGTGATTACGACACCGCGATCTTCATCTAGGTCGTTTGCAAATGATTTAGCACCCCGCCACTCGAGCAGAAAGCTTTACCCGTTTCGGGGCGACGCTTGCCGCGCCCGTGTTAGACAAGTATCCGGCATTGCCAGCGGCCCGGTGGCCGCCTAACTTTGCCTCTCGACGGCAAGACACAACTTTATCGTCGCTTCCTAGGCGGGATTCTGACTTAGAGGCGTTCAGTCATAATCCCCCAGATGGTAGCTTCGCACCATTGGCTTATCAGCCAAGCACATGAACCAAAT
>NC_137492.1:12215813-12218313 GCF_963082875.1 Corella eumyota | reverse complement strand
TAGTGATTGAGTAATACAGTGCGATACCGCGACGGGGAAAGCGAAAGACTCCGTTCGCGTATTTTGTCGGCCGATAGTTACCTGGTTGATCCTGCCAGTAGTCATATGCTTGTCTCAAAGATTAAGCCATGCATGTCTCAGTACGAACTTGCGTACGGTAAAACTGCGAATGGCTCATTAAATCAGTCGTGATTCATTTGATCGTAAATTTTACTTGGATAACTGTGGTAATTCTAGAGCTAATACATGCAAAAAGCGCCGACCTTGCGGGAGGCGCGCCTTTATCATATCAAAAACCTGCCGGGCTTCGGCTCGTCTTGTTGGCGACTCGGGATAACTTTGCTGATCGCACGGTCTTGCACCGGCGACGGATCATTCAAGTGTCTGCCCTATCAACTTTCGTCGGTACGGTATCTGCCTACCGAGGTTCTTACGGGTAACGGGGAATCAGGGTTCGATTCCGGAGAGGGAGCCTGAGAAACGGCTACCACATCCAAGGAAGGCAGCAGGCGCGCAAATTACCCATTCCCGACGCGGGGAGGTAGTGACGAAAAATAACGATACAGGACTCTAACGAGGCCCTGTAATTGGAATGAGTACACTGTAAAAATTTTAACGAGTATCCATTGGAGGGCAAGTCTGGTGCCAGCAGCCGCGGTAATTCCAGCTCCAAAAGTGTATATTTAAGTTGTTGCGGTTAAAAAGCTCGTAGTTGGATTTTGGGCGCAGGCGTTCGGTCCGTCGCAAGGCGTGCACTGTTCGTTCTGGCTTTACCTCCGGTTTTCCGTCGGTGCTCTTGACTGAGTGTCGGCGGCGGCCGGGACGTTTACCTTGAAAAAATTAGAGTGTTCAAAGCAGGCGCTTCGCCTGGATAGTGTTGCATGGAATAATGAAATAGGACCTCGGTTCTTTTTTGTTGGTTTTCGGAGCGCGAGGTAATGATTAAGAGGGACGGACGGGGGCATTCGTACTGTGCCGTTAGAGGTGAAATTCTTGGATCGGCGCAAGACGAACGACTGCGAAAGCATTTGCCAAGAATGTTTTCTTTAATCAAGAGCGAAAGTCAGAGGTTCGAAGACGATCAGATACCGTCCTAGTTCTGACTATAAACGATGCCAACTAGCGATCGGGGGGCGTTATTTTGACGACCTCTCCGGCAGCTTGCGGGAAACCAAAGTCTTTGGGTTCCGGGGGAAGTATGGTTGCAAAGCTGAAACTTAAAGGAATTGACGGAAGGGCACCACCAGGAGTGGAGCCTGCGGCTTAATTTGACTCAACACGGGAAATCTCACCCGGCCCGGACACAGCGAGGATTGACAGATTGAGAGCTCTTTCATGATTCTGTGGGTGGTGGTGCATGGCCGTTCTTAGTTGGTGGAGCGATTTGTCTGGTTAATTCCGATAACGAACGAGACTCTGGCTTGCTAAATAGTTACGCGGCCTTCCCGGCCGGCGTTTAACTTCTTAGAGGGACTAGTGGCGTTTAGCCACACGAGATTGAGCAATAACAGGTCTGTGATGCCCTTAGATGTTCGGGGCCGCACGCGCGCTACACTGACCGGATCAACGTGTGTTCGCCTTGGCCGAAAGGTCTGGGTAACCCGATGAACCCCGGTCGTGCTAGGGATAGAGAATTGAAATTATTTCGCTTGAACGAGGAATTCCCAGTAAGCGCGAGTCATTAGCTCGCGTTGATTACGTCCCTGCCCTTTGTACACACCGCCCGTCGCTACTACCGATTGAATGGTTTAGTGAGGTCCTCCGATTGGGCCCGGGCTCGACTGGCGACGGTTGGGTCTTGGCCCGAAAAGACGATCTAACTTGATTACTTAGAGGAAGTAAAAGTCGTAACAAGGTTTCCGTAGGTGAACCTGCGGAAGGATCATTAGCGCGAGAAAAAAAATCGAAGAGCGAAAGAGCAAACACCGGGACGGCGACGTGCCTCGGCGCGTCCGCCGCCCCGCGATCAGGAACTTGTTTTGTCGGCGTCGAGTGCCCGAAGGCTTCATGCGGTGCGCGGGCTTGTCGCACTATTTGTTGCGACCGCGACCCGCTCGGCGTCACGCGATTTTTTCAGCCGGATGGCGAATCGAGGTTAGGAATCGAAGAGCGAAAAGCAAACAAACAAACGATGGCTCTTGGCGGTGGACCACTCGGCTCGCGAGTCGATGAAGGACGCAGCAAGCTGCGTGATTTAATGTGAATTGCAGAACACATTGAGCATTGACGATCTGAACGCGTATTGCGGCCTCGGGTTCATCCCGGGACCGCGTCCGTCTCAGGGTCGCAGAAACGACAACGGCCGGCGGGATCGGCTCCGCGACGGCTCGGCTCGCGTGCGTATGCCCGGCGACGGGCAATCGCCGCTCGGTTGAAGGTGGAAAGTTTTGGTATTCGGGCTCGCGTCAGCGATGCGTGGCGGCCGGCGAGCCGCGCCGCGTCCGCTTGCCGCCCGAGTCGCAACGACGGCGCTGTCGACCTCGAGCTGGGGGCCTCGACG
>NC_137492.1:12200079-12202579 GCF_963082875.1 Corella eumyota | reverse complement strand
CCAGCTCGAGGTCGACAGCGCCGTCGTTGCGACTCGGGCGGCAAGCGGACGCGGCGCGGCTCGCCGGCCGCCACGCATCGCTGACGCGAGCCCGAATACCAAAACTTTCCACCTTCAACCGAGCGGCGATTGCCCGTCGCCGGGCATACGCACGCGAGCCGAGCCGTCGCGGAGCCGATCCCGCCGGCCGTTGTCGTTTCTGCGACCCTGAGACGGACGCGGTCCCGGGATGAACCCGAGGCCGCAATACGCGTTCAGATCGTCAATGCTCAATGTGTTCTGCAATTCACATTAAATCACGCAGCTTGCTGCGTCCTTCATCGACTCGCGAGCCGAGTGGTCCACCGCCAAGAGCCATCGTTTGTTTGTTTGCTTTTCGCTCTTCGATTCCTAACCTCGATTCGCCATCCGGCTGAAAAAATCGCGTGACGCCGAGCGGGTCGCGGTCGCAACAAATAGTGCGACAAGCCCGCGCACCGCATGAAGCCTTCGGGCACTCGACGCCGACAAAACAAGTTCCTGATCGCGGGGCGGCGGACGCGCCGAGGCACGTCGCCGTCCCGGTGTTTGCTCTTTCGCTCTTCGATTTTTTTTCTCGCGCTAATGATCCTTCCGCAGGTTCACCTACGGAAACCTTGTTACGACTTTTACTTCCTCTAAGTAATCAAGTTAGATCGTCTTTTCGGGCCAAGACCCAACCGTCGCCAGTCGAGCCCGGGCCCAATCGGAGGACCTCACTAAACCATTCAATCGGTAGTAGCGACGGGCGGTGTGTACAAAGGGCAGGGACGTAATCAACGCGAGCTAATGACTCGCGCTTACTGGGAATTCCTCGTTCAAGCGAAATAATTTCAATTCTCTATCCCTAGCACGACCGGGGTTCATCGGGTTACCCAGACCTTTCGGCCAAGGCGAACACACGTTGATCCGGTCAGTGTAGCGCGCGTGCGGCCCCGAACATCTAAGGGCATCACAGACCTGTTATTGCTCAATCTCGTGTGGCTAAACGCCACTAGTCCCTCTAAGAAGTTAAACGCCGGCCGGGAAGGCCGCGTAACTATTTAGCAAGCCAGAGTCTCGTTCGTTATCGGAATTAACCAGACAAATCGCTCCACCAACTAAGAACGGCCATGCACCACCACCCACAGAATCATGAAAGAGCTCTCAATCTGTCAATCCTCGCTGTGTCCGGGCCGGGTGAGATTTCCCGTGTTGAGTCAAATTAAGCCGCAGGCTCCACTCCTGGTGGTGCCCTTCCGTCAATTCCTTTAAGTTTCAGCTTTGCAACCATACTTCCCCCGGAACCCAAAGACTTTGGTTTCCCGCAAGCTGCCGGAGAGGTCGTCAAAATAACGCCCCCCGATCGCTAGTTGGCATCGTTTATAGTCAGAACTAGGACGGTATCTGATCGTCTTCGAACCTCTGACTTTCGCTCTTGATTAAAGAAAACATTCTTGGCAAATGCTTTCGCAGTCGTTCGTCTTGCGCCGATCCAAGAATTTCACCTCTAACGGCACAGTACGAATGCCCCCGTCCGTCCCTCTTAATCATTACCTCGCGCTCCGAAAACCAACAAAAAAGAACCGAGGTCCTATTTCATTATTCCATGCAACACTATCCAGGCGAAGCGCCTGCTTTGAACACTCTAATTTTTTCAAGGTAAACGTCCCGGCCGCCGCCGACACTCAGTCAAGAGCACCGACGGAAAACCGGAGGTAAAGCCAGAACGAACAGTGCACGCCTTGCGACGGACCGAACGCCTGCGCCCAAAATCCAACTACGAGCTTTTTAACCGCAACAACTTAAATATACACTTTTGGAGCTGGAATTACCGCGGCTGCTGGCACCAGACTTGCCCTCCAATGGATACTCGTTAAAATTTTTACAGTGTACTCATTCCAATTACAGGGCCTCGTTAGAGTCCTGTATCGTTATTTTTCGTCACTACCTCCCCGCGTCGGGAATGGGTAATTTGCGCGCCTGCTGCCTTCCTTGGATGTGGTAGCCGTTTCTCAGGCTCCCTCTCCGGAATCGAACCCTGATTCCCCGTTACCCGTAAGAACCTCGGTAGGCAGATACCGTACCGACGAAAGTTGATAGGGCAGACACTTGAATGATCCGTCGCCGGTGCAAGACCGTGCGATCAGCAAAGTTATCCCGAGTCGCCAACAAGACGAGCCGAAGCCCGGCAGGTTTTTGATATGATAAAGGCGCGCCTCCCGCAAGGTCGGCGCTTTTTGCATGTATTAGCTCTAGAATTACCACAGTTATCCAAGTAAAATTTACGATCAAATGAATCACGACTGATTTAATGAGCCATTCGCAGTTTTACCGTACGCAAGTTCGTACTGAGACATGCATGGCTTAATCTTTGAGACAAGCATATGACTACTGGCAGGATCAACCAGGTAACTATCGGCCGACAAAATACGCGAACGGAGTCTTTCGCTTTCCCCGTCGCGGTATCGCACTGTATTACTCAATCACTATTTTTGCTTAG
>NC_137492.1:12050190-12052690 GCF_963082875.1 Corella eumyota | reverse complement strand
TCTTGGCAAATGCTTTCGCAGTCGTTCGTCTTGCGCCGATCCAAGAATTTCACCTCTAACGGCACAGTACGAATGCCCCCGTCCGTCCCTCTTAATCATTACCTCGCGCTCCGAAAACCAACAAAAAAGAACCGAGGTCCTATTTCATTATTCCATGCAACACTATCCAGGCGAAGCGCCTGCTTTGAACACTCTAATTTTTTCAAGGTAAACGTCCCGGCCGCCGCCGACACTCAGTCAAGAGCACCGACGGAAAACCGGAGGTAAAGCCAGAACGAACAGTGCACGCCTTGCGACGGACCGAACGCCTGCGCCCAAAATCCAACTACGAGCTTTTTAACCGCAACAACTTAAATATACACTTTTGGAGCTGGAATTACCGCGGCTGCTGGCACCAGACTTGCCCTCCAATGGATACTCGTTAAAATTTTTACAGTGTACTCATTCCAATTACAGGGCCTCGTTAGAGTCCTGTATCGTTATTTTTCGTCACTACCTCCCCGCGTCGGGAATGGGTAATTTGCGCGCCTGCTGCCTTCCTTGGATGTGGTAGCCGTTTCTCAGGCTCCCTCTCCGGAATCGAACCCTGATTCCCCGTTACCCGTAAGAACCTCGGTAGGCAGATACCGTACCGACGAAAGTTGATAGGGCAGACACTTGAATGATCCGTCGCCGGTGCAAGACCGTGCGATCAGCAAAGTTATCCCGAGTCGCCAACAAGACGAGCCGAAGCCCGGCAGGTTTTTGATATGATAAAGGCGCGCCTCCCGCAAGGTCGGCGCTTTTTGCATGTATTAGCTCTAGAATTACCACAGTTATCCAAGTAAAATTTACGATCAAATGAATCACGACTGATTTAATGAGCCATTCGCAGTTTTACCGTACGCAAGTTCGTACTGAGACATGCATGGCTTAATCTTTGAGACAAGCATATGACTACTGGCAGGATCAACCAGGTAACTATCGGCCGACAAAATACGCGAACGGAGTCTTTCGCTTTCCCCGTCGCGGTATCGCACTGTATTACTCAATCACTATTTTTGCTTAGCTCCTCAAACCCGGCGTAAGCCGCGATCTGGACGCCGTCGACACCGGCCAGACGCCCTTTCGGGCGAAGCCGCGCGCGGGCTGCGTTTGCATACAACACCAGGAACGCCCAACAAAAGCGAACCGAGAAAACTATCACTTGCGTGCGCACCGGCCACCGCAACTACGGCCCGAGGCCGTGGTCGCGCGCCGAAACACAAACTCGTATTTGCTACTTAATTTTTTCCGTCCAACGTTCAGAGCCTCGCTGCTAGCTACGACGCCTTCGCGGGTCAGCATCAAGTCTGCCCAAAAGCGCACATCGCCTGCACGACACCACATCGTTTTGTCACCAAATACCTTCAACCGACAACCGCATCGCCAATTTGCTCATTTCGCCACAACGACGTCTTCCCTCATAGTATACAGGGAAGCTGGTCTCGCGACAAAGGTAGCAAACTTGTCGAATTTCGACAATTTTCCAAAACGTGCGTTTCTGTGCGGGAAATTGTTCATCGGGCGTCGGCCGATGTCGTGCGTCTTTGTCCGGGCGATTTTCGAAAGTCGCCGGACTTGTGTTTTTTACGCGCGCGCCGGTGGGCTGGTCTCGCGACAAAGGTAGCAAACATGTCGAATTTCGACAATTTTCCAAAACGTGCGTTTCTGTGCGGGAAATTGTTCATCGGGCGTCGGCCGATGTCGTGCGTCTTTGTCCGGGCGATTTTCGAAAGTCGCCGGACTTGTGTTTTTTACGCGCGCGCCGGTGGGCTGGTCTCGCGACAAAGGTAGCAAACATGTCGAATTTCGACAATTTTCCAAAACGTGCGTTTCTGTGCGGGAAATTGTTCATCGGGCGTCGGCCGATGTCGTGCGTCTTTGTCCGGGCGATTTTCGAAAGTCGCCGGACTTGTGTTTTTTACGCGCGCGCCGGTGGGCTGGTCTCGCGACAAAGGTAGCAAACATGTCGAATTTCGACAATTTTCCAAAACGTGCGTTTCTGTGCGGGAAATTGTTTATCGGGCGTCGGCCGATGTCGTGCGCCTTTGCCCGGGCGATTTTCGAAAGTCGCCGGACTTGTGTTATTCAAGCTCGAACGGTACTCGACAATTCTTCGAATGGCCTCCGACCTGAGGTCAGAGTCGCAGTAAAACAAACGAAGTACCCCAGAAAAAAGTTGAAAAAAAAAGCAACTCCGACCTGAAGTCGAAGTCGCCGTAAAAAATACCAAGTACTTTGAAAAAAAAGTGGAAAAAAAAAGCAACTCCGACCAGAGGTCGAAGTCGCCGTGCGCCCGCCCGTTCGCGGACAAATCGATAGATCTTGCGGCTTACTCTCAACAAATCGCAGTGAGAATACTGCTCTAGTGATTACGACACCGCGATCTTCATCTAGGTCGTTTGCAAATGATTTAGCACCCCGCCACTCGAGCAGAAAGCTTTACCCGTTTCGGGGCGACGCTTGCCGCGCCCGTGTT
>NC_137492.1:12008925-12011425 GCF_963082875.1 Corella eumyota | reverse complement strand
ACGCCGGGTTTGAGGAGCTAAGCAAAAATAGTGATTGAGTAATACAGTGCGATACCGCGACGGGGAAAGCGAAAGACTCCGTTCGCGTATTTTGTCGGCCGATAGTTACCTGGTTGATCCTGCCAGTAGTCATATGCTTGTCTCAAAGATTAAGCCATGCATGTCTCAGTACGAACTTGCGTACGGTAAAACTGCGAATGGCTCATTAAATCAGTCGTGATTCATTTGATCGTAAATTTTACTTGGATAACTGTGGTAATTCTAGAGCTAATACATGCAAAAAGCGCCGACCTTGCGGGAGGCGCGCCTTTATCATATCAAAAACCTGCCGGGCTTCGGCTCGTCTTGTTGGCGACTCGGGATAACTTTGCTGATCGCACGGTCTTGCACCGGCGACGGATCATTCAAGTGTCTGCCCTATCAACTTTCGTCGGTACGGTATCTGCCTACCGAGGTTCTTACGGGTAACGGGGAATCAGGGTTCGATTCCGGAGAGGGAGCCTGAGAAACGGCTACCACATCCAAGGAAGGCAGCAGGCGCGCAAATTACCCATTCCCGACGCGGGGAGGTAGTGACGAAAAATAACGATACAGGACTCTAACGAGGCCCTGTAATTGGAATGAGTACACTGTAAAAATTTTAACGAGTATCCATTGGAGGGCAAGTCTGGTGCCAGCAGCCGCGGTAATTCCAGCTCCAAAAGTGTATATTTAAGTTGTTGCGGTTAAAAAGCTCGTAGTTGGATTTTGGGCGCAGGCGTTCGGTCCGTCGCAAGGCGTGCACTGTTCGTTCTGGCTTTACCTCCGGTTTTCCGTCGGTGCTCTTGACTGAGTGTCGGCGGCGGCCGGGACGTTTACCTTGAAAAAATTAGAGTGTTCAAAGCAGGCGCTTCGCCTGGATAGTGTTGCATGGAATAATGAAATAGGACCTCGGTTCTTTTTTGTTGGTTTTCGGAGCGCGAGGTAATGATTAAGAGGGACGGACGGGGGCATTCGTACTGTGCCGTTAGAGGTGAAATTCTTGGATCGGCGCAAGACGAACGACTGCGAAAGCATTTGCCAAGAATGTTTTCTTTAATCAAGAGCGAAAGTCAGAGGTTCGAAGACGATCAGATACCGTCCTAGTTCTGACTATAAACGATGCCAACTAGCGATCGGGGGGCGTTATTTTGACGACCTCTCCGGCAGCTTGCGGGAAACCAAAGTCTTTGGGTTCCGGGGGAAGTATGGTTGCAAAGCTGAAACTTAAAGGAATTGACGGAAGGGCACCACCAGGAGTGGAGCCTGCGGCTTAATTTGACTCAACACGGGAAATCTCACCCGGCCCGGACACAGCGAGGATTGACAGATTGAGAGCTCTTTCATGATTCTGTGGGTGGTGGTGCATGGCCGTTCTTAGTTGGTGGAGCGATTTGTCTGGTTAATTCCGATAACGAACGAGACTCTGGCTTGCTAAATAGTTACGCGGCCTTCCCGGCCGGCGTTTAACTTCTTAGAGGGACTAGTGGCGTTTAGCCACACGAGATTGAGCAATAACAGGTCTGTGATGCCCTTAGATGTTCGGGGCCGCACGCGCGCTACACTGACCGGATCAACGTGTGTTCGCCTTGGCCGAAAGGTCTGGGTAACCCGATGAACCCCGGTCGTGCTAGGGATAGAGAATTGAAATTATTTCGCTTGAACGAGGAATTCCCAGTAAGCGCGAGTCATTAGCTCGCGTTGATTACGTCCCTGCCCTTTGTACACACCGCCCGTCGCTACTACCGATTGAATGGTTTAGTGAGGTCCTCCGATTGGGCCCGGGCTCGACTGGCGACGGTTGGGTCTTGGCCCGAAAAGACGATCTAACTTGATTACTTAGAGGAAGTAAAAGTCGTAACAAGGTTTCCGTAGGTGAACCTGCGGAAGGATCATTAGCGCGAGAAAAAAAATCGAAGAGCGAAAGAGCAAACACCGGGACGGCGACGTGCCTCGGCGCGTCCGCCGCCCCGCGATCAGGAACTTGTTTTGTCGGCGTCGAGTGCCCGAAGGCTTCATGCGGTGCGCGGGCTTGTCGCACTATTTGTTGCGACCGCGACCCGCTCGGCGTCACGCGATTTTTTCAGCCGGATGGCGAATCGAGGTTAGGAATCGAAGAGCGAAAAGCAAACAAACAAACGATGGCTCTTGGCGGTGGACCACTCGGCTCGCGAGTCGATGAAGGACGCAGCAAGCTGCGTGATTTAATGTGAATTGCAGAACACATTGAGCATTGACGATCTGAACGCGTATTGCGGCCTCGGGTTCATCCCGGGACCGCGTCCGTCTCAGGGTCGCAGAAACGACAACGGCCGGCGGGATCGGCTCCGCGACGGCTCGGCTCGCGTGCGTATGCCCGGCGACGGGCAATCGCCGCTCGGTTGAAGGTGGAAAGTTTTGGTATTCGGGCTCGCGTCAGCGATGCGTGGCGGCCGGCGAGCCGCGCCGCGTCCGCTTGCCGCCCGAGTCGCAACGACGGCGC
>NC_137492.1:12001425-12003925 GCF_963082875.1 Corella eumyota | reverse complement strand
GTTCCTGGTGTTGTATGCAAACGCAGCCCGCGCGCGGCTTCGCCCGAAAGGGCGTCTGGCCGGTGTCGACGGCGTCCAGATCGCGGCTTACGCCGGGTTTGAGGAGCTAAGCAAAAATAGTGATTGAGTAATACAGTGCGATACCGCGACGGGGAAAGCGAAAGACTCCGTTCGCGTATTTTGTCGGCCGATAGTTACCTGGTTGATCCTGCCAGTAGTCATATGCTTGTCTCAAAGATTAAGCCATGCATGTCTCAGTACGAACTTGCGTACGGTAAAACTGCGAATGGCTCATTAAATCAGTCGTGATTCATTTGATCGTAAATTTTACTTGGATAACTGTGGTAATTCTAGAGCTAATACATGCAAAAAGCGCCGACCTTGCGGGAGGCGCGCCTTTATCATATCAAAAACCTGCCGGGCTTCGGCTCGTCTTGTTGGCGACTCGGGATAACTTTGCTGATCGCACGGTCTTGCACCGGCGACGGATCATTCAAGTGTCTGCCCTATCAACTTTCGTCGGTACGGTATCTGCCTACCGAGGTTCTTACGGGTAACGGGGAATCAGGGTTCGATTCCGGAGAGGGAGCCTGAGAAACGGCTACCACATCCAAGGAAGGCAGCAGGCGCGCAAATTACCCATTCCCGACGCGGGGAGGTAGTGACGAAAAATAACGATACAGGACTCTAACGAGGCCCTGTAATTGGAATGAGTACACTGTAAAAATTTTAACGAGTATCCATTGGAGGGCAAGTCTGGTGCCAGCAGCCGCGGTAATTCCAGCTCCAAAAGTGTATATTTAAGTTGTTGCGGTTAAAAAGCTCGTAGTTGGATTTTGGGCGCAGGCGTTCGGTCCGTCGCAAGGCGTGCACTGTTCGTTCTGGCTTTACCTCCGGTTTTCCGTCGGTGCTCTTGACTGAGTGTCGGCGGCGGCCGGGACGTTTACCTTGAAAAAATTAGAGTGTTCAAAGCAGGCGCTTCGCCTGGATAGTGTTGCATGGAATAATGAAATAGGACCTCGGTTCTTTTTTGTTGGTTTTCGGAGCGCGAGGTAATGATTAAGAGGGACGGACGGGGGCATTCGTACTGTGCCGTTAGAGGTGAAATTCTTGGATCGGCGCAAGACGAACGACTGCGAAAGCATTTGCCAAGAATGTTTTCTTTAATCAAGAGCGAAAGTCAGAGGTTCGAAGACGATCAGATACCGTCCTAGTTCTGACTATAAACGATGCCAACTAGCGATCGGGGGGCGTTATTTTGACGACCTCTCCGGCAGCTTGCGGGAAACCAAAGTCTTTGGGTTCCGGGGGAAGTATGGTTGCAAAGCTGAAACTTAAAGGAATTGACGGAAGGGCACCACCAGGAGTGGAGCCTGCGGCTTAATTTGACTCAACACGGGAAATCTCACCCGGCCCGGACACAGCGAGGATTGACAGATTGAGAGCTCTTTCATGATTCTGTGGGTGGTGGTGCATGGCCGTTCTTAGTTGGTGGAGCGATTTGTCTGGTTAATTCCGATAACGAACGAGACTCTGGCTTGCTAAATAGTTACGCGGCCTTCCCGGCCGGCGTTTAACTTCTTAGAGGGACTAGTGGCGTTTAGCCACACGAGATTGAGCAATAACAGGTCTGTGATGCCCTTAGATGTTCGGGGCCGCACGCGCGCTACACTGACCGGATCAACGTGTGTTCGCCTTGGCCGAAAGGTCTGGGTAACCCGATGAACCCCGGTCGTGCTAGGGATAGAGAATTGAAATTATTTCGCTTGAACGAGGAATTCCCAGTAAGCGCGAGTCATTAGCTCGCGTTGATTACGTCCCTGCCCTTTGTACACACCGCCCGTCGCTACTACCGATTGAATGGTTTAGTGAGGTCCTCCGATTGGGCCCGGGCTCGACTGGCGACGGTTGGGTCTTGGCCCGAAAAGACGATCTAACTTGATTACTTAGAGGAAGTAAAAGTCGTAACAAGGTTTCCGTAGGTGAACCTGCGGAAGGATCATTAGCGCGAGAAAAAAAATCGAAGAGCGAAAGAGCAAACACCGGGACGGCGACGTGCCTCGGCGCGTCCGCCGCCCCGCGATCAGGAACTTGTTTTGTCGGCGTCGAGTGCCCGAAGGCTTCATGCGGTGCGCGGGCTTGTCGCACTATTTGTTGCGACCGCGACCCGCTCGGCGTCACGCGATTTTTTCAGCCGGATGGCGAATCGAGGTTAGGAATCGAAGAGCGAAAAGCAAACAAACAAACGATGGCTCTTGGCGGTGGACCACTCGGCTCGCGAGTCGATGAAGGACGCAGCAAGCTGCGTGATTTAATGTGAATTGCAGAACACATTGAGCATTGACGATCTGAACGCGTATTGCGGCCTCGGGTTCATCCCGGGACCGCGTCCGTCTCAGGGTCGCAGAAACGACAACGGCCGGCGGGATCGGCTCCGCGACGGCTCGGCTCGCGTGCGTATGCCCGGCGACGGGCAATCGCCGCTCGGTTGAAGGTGGAA
>NC_137492.1:11871799-11874299 GCF_963082875.1 Corella eumyota | reverse complement strand
AATCTCGTGTGGCTAAACGCCACTAGTCCCTCTAAGAAGTTAAACGCCGGCCGGGAAGGCCGCGTAACTATTTAGCAAGCCAGAGTCTCGTTCGTTATCGGAATTAACCAGACAAATCGCTCCACCAACTAAGAACGGCCATGCACCACCACCCACAGAATCATGAAAGAGCTCTCAATCTGTCAATCCTCGCTGTGTCCGGGCCGGGTGAGATTTCCCGTGTTGAGTCAAATTAAGCCGCAGGCTCCACTCCTGGTGGTGCCCTTCCGTCAATTCCTTTAAGTTTCAGCTTTGCAACCATACTTCCCCCGGAACCCAAAGACTTTGGTTTCCCGCAAGCTGCCGGAGAGGTCGTCAAAATAACGCCCCCCGATCGCTAGTTGGCATCGTTTATAGTCAGAACTAGGACGGTATCTGATCGTCTTCGAACCTCTGACTTTCGCTCTTGATTAAAGAAAACATTCTTGGCAAATGCTTTCGCAGTCGTTCGTCTTGCGCCGATCCAAGAATTTCACCTCTAACGGCACAGTACGAATGCCCCCGTCCGTCCCTCTTAATCATTACCTCGCGCTCCGAAAACCAACAAAAAAGAACCGAGGTCCTATTTCATTATTCCATGCAACACTATCCAGGCGAAGCGCCTGCTTTGAACACTCTAATTTTTTCAAGGTAAACGTCCCGGCCGCCGCCGACACTCAGTCAAGAGCACCGACGGAAAACCGGAGGTAAAGCCAGAACGAACAGTGCACGCCTTGCGACGGACCGAACGCCTGCGCCCAAAATCCAACTACGAGCTTTTTAACCGCAACAACTTAAATATACACTTTTGGAGCTGGAATTACCGCGGCTGCTGGCACCAGACTTGCCCTCCAATGGATACTCGTTAAAATTTTTACAGTGTACTCATTCCAATTACAGGGCCTCGTTAGAGTCCTGTATCGTTATTTTTCGTCACTACCTCCCCGCGTCGGGAATGGGTAATTTGCGCGCCTGCTGCCTTCCTTGGATGTGGTAGCCGTTTCTCAGGCTCCCTCTCCGGAATCGAACCCTGATTCCCCGTTACCCGTAAGAACCTCGGTAGGCAGATACCGTACCGACGAAAGTTGATAGGGCAGACACTTGAATGATCCGTCGCCGGTGCAAGACCGTGCGATCAGCAAAGTTATCCCGAGTCGCCAACAAGACGAGCCGAAGCCCGGCAGGTTTTTGATATGATAAAGGCGCGCCTCCCGCAAGGTCGGCGCTTTTTGCATGTATTAGCTCTAGAATTACCACAGTTATCCAAGTAAAATTTACGATCAAATGAATCACGACTGATTTAATGAGCCATTCGCAGTTTTACCGTACGCAAGTTCGTACTGAGACATGCATGGCTTAATCTTTGAGACAAGCATATGACTACTGGCAGGATCAACCAGGTAACTATCGGCCGACAAAATACGCGAACGGAGTCTTTCGCTTTCCCCGTCGCGGTATCGCACTGTATTACTCAATCACTATTTTTGCTTAGCTCCTCAAACCCGGCGTAAGCCGCGATCTGGACGCCGTCGACACCGGCCAGACGCCCTTTCGGGCGAAGCCGCGCGCGGGCTGCGTTTGCATACAACACCAGGAACGCCCAACAAAAGCGAACCGAGAAAACTATCACTTGCGTGCGCACCGGCCACCGCAACTACGGCCCGAGGCCGTGGTCGCGCGCCGAAACACAAACTCGTATTTGCTACTTAATTTTTTCCGTCCAACGTTCAGAGCCTCGCTGCTAGCTACGACGCCTTCGCGGGTCAGCATCAAGTCTGCCCAAAAGCGCACATCGCCTGCACGACACCACATCGTTTTGTCACCAAATACCTTCAACCGACAACCGCATCGCCAATTTGCTCATTTCGCCACAACGACGTCTTCCCTCATAGTATACAGGGAAGCTGGTCTCGCGACAAAGGTAGCAAACTTGTCGAATTTCGACAATTTTCCAAAACGTGCGTTTCTGTGCGGGAAATTGTTCATCGGGCGTCGGCCGATGTCGTGCGTCTTTGTCCGGGCGATTTTCGAAAGTCGCCGGACTTGTGTTTTTTACGCGCGCGCCGGTGGGCTGGTCTCGCGACAAAGGTAGCAAACATGTCGAATTTCGACAATTTTCCAAAACGTGCGTTTCTGTGCGGGAAATTGTTCATCGGGCGTCGGCCGATGTCGTGCGTCTTTGTCCGGGCGATTTTCGAAAGTCGCCGGACTTGTGTTTTTTACGCGCGCGCCGGTGGGCTGGTCTCGCGACAAAGGTAGCAAACATGTCGAATTTCGACAATTTTCCAAAACGTGCGTTTCTGTGCGGGAAATTGTTCATCGGGCGTCGGCCGATGTCGTGCGTCTTTGTCCGGGCGATTTTCGAAAGTCGCCGGACTTGTGTTTTTTACGCGCGCGCCGGTGGGCTGGTCTCGCGACAAAGGTAGCAAACATGTCGAATTTCGACAATTTTCCAAAACGTGCGTTTCTGTGCGGGAAATTG
>NC_137492.1:11766738-11769238 GCF_963082875.1 Corella eumyota | reverse complement strand
CGTCGTTGTGGCGAAATGAGCAAATTGGCGATGCGGTTGTCGGTTGAAGGTATTTGGTGACAAAACGATGTGGTGTCGTGCAGGCGATGTGCGCTTTTGGGCAGACTTGATGCTGACCCGCGAAGGCGTCGTAGCTAGCAGCGAGGCTCTGAACGTTGGACGGAAAAAATTAAGTAGCAAATACGAGTTTGTGTTTCGGCGCGCGACCACGGCCTCGGGCCGTAGTTGCGGTGGCCGGTGCGCACGCAAGTGATAGTTTTCTCGGTTCGCTTTTGTTGGGCGTTCCTGGTGTTGTATGCAAACGCAGCCCGCGCGCGGCTTCGCCCGAAAGGGCGTCTGGCCGGTGTCGACGGCGTCCAGATCGCGGCTTACGCCGGGTTTGAGGAGCTAAGCAAAAATAGTGATTGAGTAATACAGTGCGATACCGCGACGGGGAAAGCGAAAGACTCCGTTCGCGTATTTTGTCGGCCGATAGTTACCTGGTTGATCCTGCCAGTAGTCATATGCTTGTCTCAAAGATTAAGCCATGCATGTCTCAGTACGAACTTGCGTACGGTAAAACTGCGAATGGCTCATTAAATCAGTCGTGATTCATTTGATCGTAAATTTTACTTGGATAACTGTGGTAATTCTAGAGCTAATACATGCAAAAAGCGCCGACCTTGCGGGAGGCGCGCCTTTATCATATCAAAAACCTGCCGGGCTTCGGCTCGTCTTGTTGGCGACTCGGGATAACTTTGCTGATCGCACGGTCTTGCACCGGCGACGGATCATTCAAGTGTCTGCCCTATCAACTTTCGTCGGTACGGTATCTGCCTACCGAGGTTCTTACGGGTAACGGGGAATCAGGGTTCGATTCCGGAGAGGGAGCCTGAGAAACGGCTACCACATCCAAGGAAGGCAGCAGGCGCGCAAATTACCCATTCCCGACGCGGGGAGGTAGTGACGAAAAATAACGATACAGGACTCTAACGAGGCCCTGTAATTGGAATGAGTACACTGTAAAAATTTTAACGAGTATCCATTGGAGGGCAAGTCTGGTGCCAGCAGCCGCGGTAATTCCAGCTCCAAAAGTGTATATTTAAGTTGTTGCGGTTAAAAAGCTCGTAGTTGGATTTTGGGCGCAGGCGTTCGGTCCGTCGCAAGGCGTGCACTGTTCGTTCTGGCTTTACCTCCGGTTTTCCGTCGGTGCTCTTGACTGAGTGTCGGCGGCGGCCGGGACGTTTACCTTGAAAAAATTAGAGTGTTCAAAGCAGGCGCTTCGCCTGGATAGTGTTGCATGGAATAATGAAATAGGACCTCGGTTCTTTTTTGTTGGTTTTCGGAGCGCGAGGTAATGATTAAGAGGGACGGACGGGGCATTCGTACTGTGCCGTTAGAGGTGAAATTCTTGGATCGGCGCAAGACGAACGACTGCGAAAGCATTTGCCAAGAATGTTTTCTTTAATCAAGAGCGAAAGTCAGAGGTTCGAAGACGATCAGATACCGTCCTAGTTCTGACTATAAACGATGCCAACTAGCGATCGGGGGGCGTTATTTTGACGACCTCTCCGGCAGCTTGCGGGAAACCAAAGTCTTTGGGTTCCGGGGGAAGTATGGTTGCAAAGCTGAAACTTAAAGGAATTGACGGAAGGGCACCACCAGGAGTGGAGCCTGCGGCTTAATTTGACTCAACACGGGAAATCTCACCCGGCCCGGACACAGCGAGGATTGACAGATTGAGAGCTCTTTCATGATTCTGTGGGTGGTGGTGCATGGCCGTTCTTAGTTGGTGGAGCGATTTGTCTGGTTAATTCCGATAACGAACGAGACTCTGGCTTGCTAAATAGTTACGCGGCCTTCCGGCCGGCGTTTAACTTCTTAGAGGGACTAGTGGCGTTTAGCCACACGAGATTGAGCAATAACAGGTCTGTGATGCCCTTAGATGTTCGGGGCCGCACGCGCGCTACACTGACCGGATCAACGTGTGTTCGCCTTGGCCGAAAGGTCTGGGTAACCCGATGAACCCCGGTCGTGCTAGGGATAGAGAATTGAAATTATTTCGCTTGAACGAGGAATTCCCAGTAAGCGCGAGTCATTAGCTCGCGTTGATTACGTCCCTGCCCTTTGTACACACCGCCCGTCGCTACTACCGATTGAATGTTTAGTGAGGTCCTCCGATTGGGCCCGGGCTCGACTGGCGACGGTTGGGTCTTGGCCCGAAAAGACGATCTAACTTGATTACTTAGAGGAAGTAAAAGTCGTAACAAGGTTTCCGTAGGTGAACCTGCGGAAGGATCATTAGCGCGAGAAAAAAAAATCGAAGAGCGAAAGAGCAAACACCGGGACGGCGACGTGCCTCGGCGCGTCCGCCGCCCCGCGATCAGGAACTTGTTTTGTCGGCGTCGAGTGCCCGAAGGCTTCATGCGGTGCGCGGGCTTGTCGCACTATTTGTTGCGACCGCGACCCGCTCGGCGTCACGCGATTTTTTCAGCCGGATGGCGAATCGAGGTTAGGAATC
>NC_137492.1:11749342-11751842 GCF_963082875.1 Corella eumyota | reverse complement strand
CGGGCATACGCACGCGAGCCGAGCCGTCGCGGAGCCGATCCCGCCGGCCGTTGTCGTTTCTGCGACCCTGAGACGGACGCGGTCCCGGGATGAACCCGAGGGCCGCAATACGCGTTCAGATCGTCAATGCTCAATGTGTTCTGCAATTCACATTAAATCACGCAGCTTGCTGCGTCCTTCATCGACTCGCGAGCCGAGTGGTCCACCGCCAAGAGCCATCGTTTGTTTGTTTGCTTTTCGCTCTTCGATTCCTAACCTCGATTCGCCATCCGGCTGGAAAAAATCGCGTGACGCCGAGCGGGTCGCGGTCGCAACAAATAGTGCGACAAGCCCGCGCACCGCATGAAGCCTTCGGGCACTCGACGCCGACAAAACAAGTTCCTGATCGCGGGGCGGCGGACGCGCCGAGGCACGTCGCCGTCCCGGTGTTTGCTCTTTCGCTCTTCGATTTTTTTTCTCGCGCTAATGATCCTTCCGCAGGTTCACCTACGGAAACCTTGTTACGACTTTTACTTCCTCTAAGTAATCAAGTTAGATCGTCTTTTCGGGCCAAGACCCAACCGTCGCCAGTCGAGCCCGGGCCCAATCGGAGGACCTCACTAAACCATTCAATCGGTAGTAGCGACGGGCGGTGTGTACAAAGGGCAGGGACGTAATCAACGCGAGCTAATGACTCGCGCTTACTGGGAATTCCTCGTTCAAGCGAAATAATTTCAATTCTCTATCCCTAGCACGACCGGGGTTCATCGGGTTACCCAGACCTTTCGGCCAAGGCGAACACACGTTGATCCGGTCAGTGTAGCGCGCGTGCGGCCCCGAACATCTAAGGGCATCACAGACCTGTTATTGCTCAATCTCGTGTGGCTAAACGCCACTAGTCCCTCTAAGAAGTTAAACGCCGGCCGGGAAGGCCGCGTAACTATTTAGCAAGCCAGAGTCTCGTTCGTTATCGGAATTAACCAGACAAATCGCTCCACCAACTAAGAACGGCCATGCACCACCACCCACAGAATCATGAAAGAGCTCTCAATCTGTCAATCCTCGCTGTGTCCGGGCCGGGTGAGATTTCCCGTGTTGAGTCAAATTAAGCCGCAGGCTCCACTCCTGGTGGTGCCCTTCCGTCAATTCCTTTAAGTTTCAGCTTTGCAACCATACTTCCCCCGGAACCCAAAGACTTTGGTTTCCCGCAAGCTGCCGGAGAGGTCGTCAAAATAACGCCCCCCGATCGCTAGTTGGCATCGTTTATAGTCAGAACTAGGACGGTATCTGATCGTCTTCGAACCTCTGACTTTCGCTCTTGATTAAAGAAAACATTCTTGGCAAATGCTTTCGCAGTCGTTCGTCTTGCGCCGATCCAAGAATTTCACCTCTAACGGCACAGTACGAATGCCCCCGTCCGTCCCTCTTAATCATTACCTCGCGCTCCGAAAACCAACAAAAAAGAACCGAGGTCCTATTTCATTATTCCATGCAACACTATCCAGGCGAAGCGCCTGCTTTGAACACTCTAATTTTTTCAAGGTAAACGTCCCGGCCGCCGCCGACACTCAGTCAAGAGCACCGACGGAAAACCGGAGGTAAAGCCAGAACGAACAGTGCACGCCTTGCGACGGACCGAACGCCTGCGCCCAAAATCCAACTACGAGCTTTTTAACCGCAACAACTTAAATATACACTTTTGGAGCTGGAATTACCGCGGCTGCTGGCACCAGACTTGCCCTCCAATGGATACTCGTTAAAATTTTTACAGTGTACTCATTCCAATTACAGGGCCTCGTTAGAGTCCTGTATCGTTATTTTTCGTCACTACCTCCCCGCGTCGGGAATGGGTAATTTGCGCGCCTGCTGCCTTCCTTGGATGTGGTAGCCGTTTCTCAGGCTCCCTCTCCGGAATCGAACCCTGATTCCCCGTTACCCGTAAGAACCTCGGTAGGCAGATACCGTACCGACGAAAGTTGATAGGGCAGACACTTGAATGATCCGTCGCCGGTGCAAGACCGTGCGATCAGCAAAGTTATCCCGAGTCGCCAACAAGACGAGCCGAAGCCCGGCAGGTTTTTGATATGATAAAGGCGCGCCTCCCGCAAGGTCGGCGCTTTTTGCATGTATTAGCTCTAGAATTACCACAGTTATCCAAGTAAAATTTACGATCAAATGAATCACGACTGATTTAATGAGCCATTCGCAGTTTTACCGTACGCAAGTTCGTACTGAGACATGCATGGCTTAATCTTTGAGACAAGCATATGACTACTGGCAGGATCAACCAGGTAACTATCGGCCGACAAAATACGCGAACGGAGTCTTTCGCTTTCCCCGTCGCGGTATCGCACTGTATTACTCAATCACTATTTTTGCTTAGCTCCTCAAACCCGGCGTAAGCCGCGATCTGGACGCCGTCGACACCGGCCAGACGCCCTTTCGGGCGAAGCCGCGCGCGGGCTGCGTTTGCATACAACACCAGGAACGCCCAACAAAAGCGAACCGAGAAAACTATCAC
>NC_137492.1:11737016-11739516 GCF_963082875.1 Corella eumyota | reverse complement strand
ATTGCCCGTCGCCGGGCATACGCACGCGAGCCGAGCCGTCGCGGAGCCGATCCCGCCGGCCGTTGTCGTTTCTGCGACCCTGAGACGGACGCGGTCCCGGGATGAACCCGAGGCCGCAATACGCGTTCAGATCGTCAATGCTCAATGTGTTCTGCAATTCACATTAAATCACGCAGCTTGCTGCGTCCTTCATCGACTCGCGAGCCGAGTGGTCCACCGCCAAGAGCCATCGTTTGTTTGTTTGCTTTTCGCTCTTCGATTCCTAACCTCGATTCGCCATCCGGCTGAAAAAATCGCGTGACGCCGAGCGGGTCGCGGTCGCAACAAATAGTGCGACAAGCCCGCGCACCGCATGAAGCCTTCGGGCACTCGACGCCGACAAAACAAGTTCCTGATCGCGGGGCGGCGGACGCGCCGAGGCACGTCGCCGTCCCGGTGTTTGCTCTTTCGCTCTTCGATTTTTTTTCTCGCGCTAATGATCCTTCCGCAGGTTCACCTACGGAAACCTTGTTACGACTTTTACTTCCTCTAAGTAATCAAGTTAGATCGTCTTTTCGGGCCAAGACCCAACCGTCGCCAGTCGAGCCCGGGCCCAATCGGAGGACCTCACTAAACCATTCAATCGGTAGTAGCGACGGGCGGTGTGTACAAAGGGCAGGGACGTAATCAACGCGAGCTAATGACTCGCGCTTACTGGGAATTCCTCGTTCAAGCGAAATAATTTCAATTCTCTATCCCTAGCACGACCGGGGTTCATCGGGTTACCCAGACCTTTCGGCCAAGGCGAACACACGTTGATCCGGTCAGTGTAGCGCGCGTGCGGCCCCGAACATCTAAGGGCATCACAGACCTGTTATTGCTCAATCTCGTGTGGCTAAACGCCACTAGTCCCTCTAAGAAGTTAAACGCCGGCCGGGAAGGCCGCGTAACTATTTAGCAAGCCAGAGTCTCGTTCGTTATCGGAATTAACCAGACAAATCGCTCCACCAACTAAGAACGGCCATGCACCACCACCCACAGAATCATGAAAGAGCTCTCAATCTGTCAATCCTCGCTGTGTCCGGGCCGGGTGAGATTTCCCGTGTTGAGTCAAATTAAGCCGCAGGCTCCACTCCTGGTGGTGCCCTTCCGTCAATTCCTTTAAGTTTCAGCTTTGCAACCATACTTCCCCCGGAACCCAAAGACTTTGGTTTCCCGCAAGCTGCCGGAGAGGTCGTCAAAATAACGCCCCCCGATCGCTAGTTGGCATCGTTTATAGTCAGAACTAGGACGGTATCTGATCGTCTTCGAACCTCTGACTTTCGCTCTTGATTAAAGAAAACATTCTTGGCAAATGCTTTCGCAGTCGTTCGTCTTGCGCCGATCCAAGAATTTCACCTCTAACGGCACAGTACGAATGCCCCCGTCCGTCCCTCTTAATCATTACCTCGCGCTCCGAAAACCAACAAAAAAGAACCGAGGTCCTATTTCATTATTCCATGCAACACTATCCAGGCGAAGCGCCTGCTTTGAACACTCTAATTTTTTCAAGGTAAACGTCCCGGCCGCCGCCGACACTCAGTCAAGAGCACCGACGGAAAACCGGAGGTAAAGCCAGAACGAACAGTGCACGCCTTGCGACGGACCGAACGCCTGCGCCCAAAATCCAACTACGAGCTTTTTAACCGCAACAACTTAAATATACACTTTTGGAGCTGGAATTACCGCGGCTGCTGGCACCAGACTTGCCCTCCAATGGATACTCGTTAAAATTTTTACAGTGTACTCATTCCAATTACAGGGCCTCGTTAGAGTCCTGTATCGTTATTTTTCGTCACTACCTCCCCGCGTCGGGAATGGGTAATTTGCGCGCCTGCTGCCTTCCTTGGATGTGGTAGCCGTTTCTCAGGCTCCCTCTCCGGAATCGAACCCTGATTCCCCGTTACCCGTAAGAACCTCGGTAGGCAGATACCGTACCGACGAAAGTTGATAGGGCAGACACTTGAATGATCCGTCGCCGGTGCAAGACCGTGCGATCAGCAAAGTTATCCCGAGTCGCCAACAAGACGAGCCGAAGCCCGGCAGGTTTTTGATATGATAAAGGCGCGCCTCCCGCAAGGTCGGCGCTTTTTGCATGTATTAGCTCTAGAATTACCACAGTTATCCAAGTAAAATTTACGATCAAATGAATCACGACTGATTTAATGAGCCATTCGCAGTTTTACCGTACGCAAGTTCGTACTGAGACATGCATGGCTTAATCTTTGAGACAAGCATATGACTACTGGCAGGATCAACCAGGTAACTATCGGCCGACAAAATACGCGAACGGAGTCTTTCGCTTTCCCCGTCGCGGTATCGCACTGTATTACTCAATCACTATTTTTGCTTAGCTCCTCAAACCCGGCGTAAGCCGCGATCTGGACGCCGTCGACACCGGCCAGACGCCCTTTCGGGCGAAGCCGCGCGCGGGCTGCGTTTGCATACAACACCAGGAACGCCCAACAAAAGCGAACCGAGA
>NC_137492.1:11685138-11687638 GCF_963082875.1 Corella eumyota | reverse complement strand
TACCAAAACTTTCCACCTTCAACCGAGCGGCGATTGCCCGTCGCCGGGCATACGCACGCGAGCCGAGCCGTCGCGGAGCCGATCCCGCCGGCCGTTGTCGTTTCTGCGACCCTGAGACGGACGCGGTCCCGGGATGAACCCGAGGCCGCAATACGCGTTCAGATCGTCAATGCTCAATGTGTTCTGCAATTCACATTAAATCACGCAGCTTGCTGCGTCCTTCATCGACTCGCGAGCCGAGTGGTCCACCGCCAAGAGCCATCGTTTGTTTGTTTGCTTTTCGCTCTTCGATTCCTAACCTCGATTCGCCATCCGGCTGAAAAAATCGCGTGACGCCGAGCGGGTCGCGGTCGCAACAAATAGTGCGACAAGCCCGCGCACCGCATGAAGCCTTCGGGCACTCGACGCCGACAAAACAAGTTCCTGATCGCGGGGCGGCGGACGCGCCGAGGCACGTCGCCGTCCCGGTGTTTGCTCTTTCGCTCTTCGATTTTTTTTCTCGCGCTAATGATCCTTCCGCAGGTTCACCTACGGAAACCTTGTTACGACTTTTACTTCCTCTAAGTAATCAAGTTAGATCGTCTTTTCGGGCCAAGACCCAACCGTCGCCAGTCGAGCCCGGGCCCAATCGGAGGACCTCACTAAACCATTCAATCGGTAGTAGCGACGGGCGGTGTGTACAAAGGGCAGGGACGTAATCAACGCGAGCTAATGACTCGCGCTTACTGGGAATTCCTCGTTCAAGCGAAATAATTTCAATTCTCTATCCCTAGCACGACCGGGGTTCATCGGGTTACCCAGACCTTTCGGCCAAGGCGAACACACGTTGATCCGGTCAGTGTAGCGCGCGTGCGGCCCCGAACATCTAAGGGCATCACAGACCTGTTATTGCTCAATCTCGTGTGGCTAAACGCCACTAGTCCCTCTAAGAAGTTAAACGCCGGCCGGGAAGGCCGCGTAACTATTTAGCAAGCCAGAGTCTCGTTCGTTATCGGAATTAACCAGACAAATCGCTCCACCAACTAAGAACGGCCATGCACCACCACCCACAGAATCATGAAAGAGCTCTCAATCTGTCAATCCTCGCTGTGTCCGGGCCGGGTGAGATTTCCCGTGTTGAGTCAAATTAAGCCGCAGGCTCCACTCCTGGTGGTGCCCTTCCGTCAATTCCTTTAAGTTTCAGCTTTGCAACCATACTTCCCCCGGAACCCAAAGACTTTGGTTTCCCGCAAGCTGCCGGAGAGGTCGTCAAAATAACGCCCCCCGATCGCTAGTTGGCATCGTTTATAGTCAGAACTAGGACGGTATCTGATCGTCTTCGAACCTCTGACTTTCGCTCTTGATTAAAGAAAACATTCTTGGCAAATGCTTTCGCAGTCGTTCGTCTTGCGCCGATCCAAGAATTTCACCTCTAACGGCACAGTACGAATGCCCCCGTCCGTCCCTCTTAATCATTACCTCGCGCTCCGAAAACCAACAAAAAAGAACCGAGGTCCTATTTCATTATTCCATGCAACACTATCCAGGCGAAGCGCCTGCTTTGAACACTCTAATTTTTTCAAGGTAAACGTCCCGGCCGCCGCCGACACTCAGTCAAGAGCACCGACGGAAAACCGGAGGTAAAGCCAGAACGAACAGTGCACGCCTTGCGACGGACCGAACGCCTGCGCCCAAAATCCAACTACGAGCTTTTTAACCGCAACAACTTAAATATACACTTTTGGAGCTGGAATTACCGCGGCTGCTGGCACCAGACTTGCCCTCCAATGGATACTCGTTAAAATTTTTACAGTGTACTCATTCCAATTACAGGGCCTCGTTAGAGTCCTGTATCGTTATTTTTCGTCACTACCTCCCCGCGTCGGGAATGGGTAATTTGCGCGCCTGCTGCCTTCCTTGGATGTGGTAGCCGTTTCTCAGGCTCCCTCTCCGGAATCGAACCCTGATTCCCCGTTACCCGTAAGAACCTCGGTAGGCAGATACCGTACCGACGAAAGTTGATAGGGCAGACACTTGAATGATCCGTCGCCGGTGCAAGACCGTGCGATCAGCAAAGTTATCCCGAGTCGCCAACAAGACGAGCCGAAGCCCGGCAGGTTTTTGATATGATAAAGGCGCGCCTCCCGCAAGGTCGGCGCTTTTTGCATGTATTAGCTCTAGAATTACCACAGTTATCCAAGTAAAATTTACGATCAAATGAATCACGACTGATTTAATGAGCCATTCGCAGTTTTACCGTACGCAAGTTCGTACTGAGACATGCATGGCTTAATCTTTGAGACAAGCATATGACTACTGGCAGGATCAACCAGGTAACTATCGGCCGACAAAATACGCGAACGGAGTCTTTCGCTTTCCCCGTCGCGGTATCGCACTGTATTACTCAATCACTATTTTTGCTTAGCTCCTCAAACCCGGCGTAAGCCGCGATCTGGACGCCGTCGACACCGGCCAGACGCCCTTTCGGGCGAAGCCGCGCGCGGGCTGCGTTTGCATACAA
>NC_137492.1:11592578-11594378 GCF_963082875.1 Corella eumyota | reverse complement strand
ACGGCCTCGGGCCGTAGTTGCGGTGGCCGGTGCGCACGCAAGTGATAGTTTTCTCGGTTCGCTTTTGTTGGGCGTTCCTGGTGTTGTATGCAAACGCAGCCCGCGCGCGGCTTCGCCCGAAAGGGCGTCTGGCCGGTGTCGACGGCGTCCAGATCGCGGCTTACGCCGGGTTTGAGGAGCTAAGCAAAAATAGTGATTGAGTAATACAGTGCGATACCGCGACGGGGAAAGCGAAAGACTCCGTTCGCGTATTTTGTCGGCCGATAGTTACCTGGTTGATCCTGCCAGTAGTCATATGCTTGTCTCAAAGATTAAGCCATGCATGTCTCAGTACGAACTTGCGTACGGTAAAACTGCGAATGGCTCATTAAATCAGTCGTGATTCATTTGATCGTAAATTTTACTTGGATAACTGTGGTAATTCTAGAGCTAATACATGCAAAAAGCGCCGACCTTGCGGGAGGCGCGCCTTTATCATATCAAAAACCTGCCGGGCTTCGGCTCGTCTTGTTGGCGACTCGGGATAACTTTGCTGATCGCACGGTCTTGCACCGGCGACGGATCATTCAAGTGTCTGCCCTATCAACTTTCGTCGGTACGGTATCTGCCTACCGAGGTTCTTACGGGTAACGGGGAATCAGGGTTCGATTCCGGAGAGGGAGCCTGAGAAACGGCTACCACATCCAAGGAAGGCAGCAGGCGCGCAAATTACCCATTCCCGACGCGGGGAGGTAGTGACGAAAAATAACGATACAGGACTCTAACGAGGCCCTGTAATTGGAATGAGTACACTGTAAAAATTTTAACGAGTATCCATTGGAGGGCAAGTCTGGTGCCAGCAGCCGCGGTAATTCCAGCTCCAAAAGTGTATATTTAAGTTGTTGCGGTTAAAAAGCTCGTAGTTGGATTTTGGGCGCAGGCGTTCGGTCCGTCGCAAGGCGTGCACTGTTCGTTCTGGCTTTACCTCCGGTTTTCCGTCGGTGCTCTTGACTGAGTGTCGGCGGCGGCCGGGACGTTTACCTTGAAAAAATTAGAGTGTTCAAAGCAGGCGCTTCGCCTGGATAGTGTTGCATGGAATAATGAAATAGGACCTCGGTTCTTTTTTGTTGGTTTTCGGAGCGCGAGGTAATGATTAAGAGGGACGGACGGGGGCATTCGTACTGTGCCGTTAGAGGTGAAATTCTTGGATCGGCGCAAGACGAACGACTGCGAAAGCATTTGCCAAGAATGTTTTCTTTAATCAAGAGCGAAAGTCAGAGGTTCGAAGACGATCAGATACCGTCCTAGTTCTGACTATAAACGATGCCAACTAGCGATCGGGGGGCGTTATTTTGACGACCTCTCCGGCAGCTTGCGGGAAACCAAAGTCTTTGGGTTCCGGGGGAAGTATGGTTGCAAAGCTGAAACTTAAAGGAATTGACGGAAGGGCACCACCAGGAGTGGAGCCTGCGGCTTAATTTGACTCAACACGGGAAATCTCACCCGGCCCGGACACAGCGAGGATTGACAGATTGAGAGCTCTTTCATGATTCTGTGGGTGGTGGTGCATGGCCGTTCTTAGTTGGTGGAGCGATTTGTCTGGTTAATTCCGATAACGAACGAGACTCTGGCTTGCTAAATAGTTACGCGGCCTTCCCGGCCGGCGTTTAACTTCTTAGAGGGACTAGTGGCGTTTAGCCACACGAGATTGAGCAATAACAGGTCTGTGATGCCCTTAGATGTTCGGGGCCGCACGCGCGCTACACTGACCGGATCAACGTGTGTTCGCCTTGGCCGAAAGGTCTGGGTAACCCGATGAAC
>NC_137492.1:11575591-11577378 GCF_963082875.1 Corella eumyota | reverse complement strand
CGGCGACTTTCGAAAATCGCCCGGACAAAGACGCACGACATCGGCCGACGCCCGATGAACAATTTCCCGCACAGAAACGCACGTTTTGGAAAATTGTCGAAATTCGACAAGTTTGCTACCTTTGTCGCGAGACCAGCTTCCCTGTATACTATGAGGGAAGACGTCGTTGTGGCGAAATGAGCAAATTGGCGATGCGGTTGTCGGTTGAAGGTATTTGGTGACAAAACGATGTGGTGTCGTGCAGGCGATGTGCGCTTTTGGGCAGACTTGATGCTGACCCGCGAAGGCGTCGTAGCTAGCAGCGAGGCTCTGAACGTTGGACGGAAAAAATTAAGTAGCAAATACGAGTTTGTGTTTCGGCGCGCGACCACGGCCTCGGGCCGTAGTTGCGGTGGCCGGTGCGCACGCAAGTGATAGTTTTCTCGGTTCGCTTTTGTTGGGCGTTCCTGGTGTTGTATGCAAACGCAGCCCGCGCGCGGCTTCGCCCGAAAGGGCGTCTGGCCGGTGTCGACGGCGTCCAGATCGCGGCTTACGCCGGGTTTGAGGAGCTAAGCAAAAATAGTGATTGAGTAATACAGTGCGATACCGCGACGGGGAAAGCGAAAGACTCCGTTCGCGTATTTTGTCGGCCGATAGTTACCTGGTTGATCCTGCCAGTAGTCATATGCTTGTCTCAAAGATTAAGCCATGCATGTCTCAGTACGAACTTGCGTACGGTAAAACTGCGAATGGCTCATTAAATCAGTCGTGATTCATTTGATCGTAAATTTTACTTGGATAACTGTGGTAATTCTAGAGCTAATACATGCAAAAAGCGCCGACCTTGCGGGAGGCGCGCCTTTATCATATCAAAAACCTGCCGGGCTTCGGCTCGTCTTGTTGGCGACTCGGGATAACTTTGCTGATCGCACGGTCTTGCACCGGCGACGGATCATTCAAGTGTCTGCCCTATCAACTTTCGTCGGTACGGTATCTGCCTACCGAGGTTCTTACGGGTAACGGGGAATCAGGGTTCGATTCCGGAGAGGGAGCCTGAGAAACGGCTACCACATCCAAGGAAGGCAGCAGGCGCGCAAATTACCCATTCCCGACGCGGGGAGGTAGTGACGAAAAATAACGATACAGGACTCTAACGAGGCCCTGTAATTGGAATGAGTACACTGTAAAAATTTTAACGAGTATCCATTGGAGGGCAAGTCTGGTGCCAGCAGCCGCGGTAATTCCAGCTCCAAAAGTGTATATTTAAGTTGTTGCGGTTAAAAAGCTCGTAGTTGGATTTTGGGCGCAGGCGTTCGGTCCGTCGCAAGGCGTGCACTGTTCGTTCTGGCTTTACCTCCGGTTTTCCGTCGGTGCTCTTGACTGAGTGTCGGCGGCGGCCGGGACGTTTACCTTGAAAAAATTAGAGTGTTCAAAGCAGGCGCTTCGCCTGGATAGTGTTGCATGGAATAATGAAATAGGACCTCGGTTCTTTTTTGTTGGTTTTCGGAGCGCGAGGTAATGATTAAGAGGGACGGACGGGGGCATTCGTACTGTGCCGTTAGAGGTGAAATTCTTGGATCGGCGCAAGACGAACGACTGCGAAAGCATTTGCCAAGAATGTTTTCTTTAATCAAGAGCGAAAGTCAGAGGTTCGAAGACGATCAGATACCGTCCTAGTTCTGACTATAAACGATGCCAACTAGCGATCGGGGGGCGTTATTTTGACGACCTCTCCGGCAGCTTGCGGGAAACCAAAGTCTTTGGGTTCCGGGGGAAGTATGGTTGCAAAGCTGAAACTTAAAGGAATT
>NC_137492.1:11558610-11560391 GCF_963082875.1 Corella eumyota | reverse complement strand
TAACCAGACAAATCGCTCCACCAACTAAGAACGGCCATGCACCACCACCCACAGAATCATGAAAGAGCTCTCAATCTGTCAATCCTCGCTGTGTCCGGGCCGGGTGAGATTTCCCGTGTTGAGTCAAATTAAGCCGCAGGCTCCACTCCTGGTGGTGCCCTTCCGTCAATTCCTTTAAGTTTCAGCTTTGCAACCATACTTCCCCCGGAACCCAAAGACTTTGGTTTCCCGCAAGCTGCCGGAGAGGTCGTCAAAATAACGCCCCCCGATCGCTAGTTGGCATCGTTTATAGTCAGAACTAGGACGGTATCTGATCGTCTTCGAACCTCTGACTTTCGCTCTTGATTAAAGAAAACATTCTTGGCAAATGCTTTCGCAGTCGTTCGTCTTGCGCCGATCCAAGAATTTCACCTCTAACGGCACAGTACGAATGCCCCCGTCCGTCCCTCTTAATCATTACCTCGCGCTCCGAAAACCAACAAAAAAGAACCGAGGTCCTATTTCATTATTCCATGCAACACTATCCAGGCGAAGCGCCTGCTTTGAACACTCTAATTTTTTCAAGGTAAACGTCCCGGCCGCCGCCGACACTCAGTCAAGAGCACCGACGGAAAACCGGAGGTAAAGCCAGAACGAACAGTGCACGCCTTGCGACGGACCGAACGCCTGCGCCCAAAATCCAACTACGAGCTTTTTAACCGCAACAACTTAAATATACACTTTTGGAGCTGGAATTACCGCGGCTGCTGGCACCAGACTTGCCCTCCAATGGATACTCGTTAAAATTTTTACAGTGTACTCATTCCAATTACAGGGCCTCGTTAGAGTCCTGTATCGTTATTTTTCGTCACTACCTCCCCGCGTCGGGAATGGGTAATTTGCGCGCCTGCTGCCTTCCTTGGATGTGGTAGCCGTTTCTCAGGCTCCCTCTCCGGAATCGAACCCTGATTCCCCGTTACCCGTAAGAACCTCGGTAGGCAGATACCGTACCGACGAAAGTTGATAGGGCAGACACTTGAATGATCCGTCGCCGGTGCAAGACCGTGCGATCAGCAAAGTTATCCCGAGTCGCCAACAAGACGAGCCGAAGCCCGGCAGGTTTTTGATATGATAAAGGCGCGCCTCCCGCAAGGTCGGCGCTTTTTGCATGTATTAGCTCTAGAATTACCACAGTTATCCAAGTAAAATTTACGATCAAATGAATCACGACTGATTTAATGAGCCATTCGCAGTTTTACCGTACGCAAGTTCGTACTGAGACATGCATGGCTTAATCTTTGAGACAAGCATATGACTACTGGCAGGATCAACCAGGTAACTATCGGCCGACAAAATACGCGAACGGAGTCTTTCGCTTTCCCCGTCGCGGTATCGCACTGTATTACTCAATCACTATTTTTGCTTAGCTCCTCAAACCCGGCGTAAGCCGCGATCTGGACGCCGTCGACACCGGCCAGACGCCCTTTCGGGCGAAGCCGCGCGCGGGCTGCGTTTGCATACAACACCAGGAACGCCCAACAAAAGCGAACCGAGAAAACTATCACTTGCGTGCGCACCGGCCACCGCAACTACGGCCCGAGGCCGTGGTCGCGCGCCGAAACACAAACTCGTATTTGCTACTTAATTTTTTCCGTCCAACGTTCAGAGCCTCGCTGCTAGCTACGACGCCTTCGCGGGTCAGCATCAAGTCTGCCCAAAAGCGCACATCGCCTGCACGACACCACATCGTTTTGTCACCAAATACCTTCAACCGACAACCGCATCGCCAATTTGCTCATTTC
>NC_137492.1:11293308-11295808 GCF_963082875.1 Corella eumyota | reverse complement strand
GCCGGGAAGGCCGCGTAACTATTTAGCAAGCCAGAGTCTCGTTCGTTATCGGAATTAACCAGACAAATCGCTCCACCAACTAAGAACGGCCATGCACCACCACCCACAGAATCATGAAAGAGCTCTCAATCTGTCAATCCTCGCTGTGTCCGGGCCGGGTGAGATTTCCCGTGTTGAGTCAAATTAAGCCGCAGGCTCCACTCCTGGTGGTGCCCTTCCGTCAATTCCTTTAAGTTTCAGCTTTGCAACCATACTTCCCCCGGAACCCAAAGACTTTGGTTTCCCGCAAGCTGCCGGAGAGGTCGTCAAAATAACGCCCCCCGATCGCTAGTTGGCATCGTTTATAGTCAGAACTAGGACGGTATCTGATCGTCTTCGAACCTCTGACTTTCGCTCTTGATTAAAGAAAACATTCTTGGCAAATGCTTTCGCAGTCGTTCGTCTTGCGCCGATCCAAGAATTTCACCTCTAACGGCACAGTACGAATGCCCCCGTCCGTCCCTCTTAATCATTACCTCGCGCTCCGAAAACCAACAAAAAAGAACCGAGGTCCTATTTCATTATTCCATGCAACACTATCCAGGCGAAGCGCCTGCTTTGAACACTCTAATTTTTTCAAGGTAAACGTCCCGGCCGCCGCCGACACTCAGTCAAGAGCACCGACGGAAAACCGGAGGTAAAGCCAGAACGAACAGTGCACGCCTTGCGACGGACCGAACGCCTGCGCCCAAAATCCAACTACGAGCTTTTTAACCGCAACAACTTAAATATACACTTTTGGAGCTGGAATTACCGCGGCTGCTGGCACCAGACTTGCCCTCCAATGGATACTCGTTAAAATTTTTACAGTGTACTCATTCCAATTACAGGGCCTCGTTAGAGTCCTGTATCGTTATTTTTCGTCACTACCTCCCCGCGTCGGGAATGGGTAATTTGCGCGCCTGCTGCCTTCCTTGGATGTGGTAGCCGTTTCTCAGGCTCCCTCTCCGGAATCGAACCCTGATTCCCCGTTACCCGTAAGAACCTCGGTAGGCAGATACCGTACCGACGAAAGTTGATAGGGCAGACACTTGAATGATCCGTCGCCGGTGCAAGACCGTGCGATCAGCAAAGTTATCCCGAGTCGCCAACAAGACGAGCCGAAGCCCGGCAGGTTTTTGATATGATAAAGGCGCGCCTCCCGCAAGGTCGGCGCTTTTTGCATGTATTAGCTCTAGAATTACCACAGTTATCCAAGTAAAATTTACGATCAAATGAATCACGACTGATTTAATGAGCCATTCGCAGTTTTACCGTACGCAAGTTCGTACTGAGACATGCATGGCTTAATCTTTGAGACAAGCATATGACTACTGGCAGGATCAACCAGGTAACTATCGGCCGACAAAATACGCGAACGGAGTCTTTCGCTTTCCCCGTCGCGGTATCGCACTGTATTACTCAATCACTATTTTTGCTTAGCTCCTCAAACCCGGCGTAAGCCGCGATCTGGACGCCGTCGACACCGGCCAGACGCCCTTTCGGGCGAAGCCGCGCGCGGGCTGCGTTTGCATACAACACCAGGAACGCCCAACAAAAGCGAACCGAGAAAACTATCACTTGCGTGCGCACCGGCCACCGCAACTACGGCCCGAGGCCGTGGTCGCGCGCCGAAACACAAACTCGTATTTGCTACTTAATTTTTTCCGTCCAACGTTCAGAGCCTCGCTGCTAGCTACGACGCCTTCGCGGGTCAGCATCAAGTCTGCCCAAAAGCGCACATCGCCTGCACGACACCACATCGTTTTGTCACCAAATACCTTCAACCGACAACCGCATCGCCAATTTGCTCATTTCGCCACAACGACGTCTTCCCTCATAGTATACAGGGAAGCTGGTCTCGCGACAAAGGTAGCAAACTTGTCGAATTTCGACAATTTTCCAAAACGTGCGTTTCTGTGCGGGAAATTGTTCATCGGGCGTCGGCCGATGTCGTGCGTCTTTGTCCGGGCGATTTTCGAAAGTCGCCGGACTTGTGTTTTTTACGCGCGCGCCGGTGGGCTGGTCTCGCGACAAAGGTAGCAAACATGTCGAATTTCGACAATTTTCCAAAACGTGCGTTTCTGTGCGGGAAATTGTTCATCGGGCGTCGGCCGATGTCGTGCGTCTTTGTCCGGGCGATTTTCGAAAGTCGCCGGACTTGTGTTTTTTACGCGCGCGCCGGTGGGCTGGTCTCGCGACAAAGGTAGCAAACATGTCGAATTTCGACAATTTTCCAAAACGTGCGTTTCTGTGCGGGAAATTGTTCATCGGGCGTCGGCCGATGTCGTGCGTCTTTGTCCGGGCGATTTTCGAAAGTCGCCGGACTTGTGTTTTTTACGCGCGCGCCGGTGGGCTGGTCTCGCGACAAAGGTAGCAAACATGTCGAATTTCGACAATTTTCCAAAACGTGCGTTTCTGTGCGGGAAATTGTTTATCGGGCGTCGGCCGATGTCGTGCGCCTTTGCCCGGGCGATTTTCG
>NC_137492.1:11260411-11262911 GCF_963082875.1 Corella eumyota | reverse complement strand
CAGAATCATGAAAGAGCTCTCAATCTGTCAATCCTCGCTGTGTCCGGGCCGGGTGAGATTTCCCGTGTTGAGTCAAATTAAGCCGCAGGCTCCACTCCTGGTGGTGCCCTTCCGTCAATTCCTTTAAGTTTCAGCTTTGCAACCATACTTCCCCCGGAACCCAAAGACTTTGGTTTCCCGCAAGCTGCCGGAGAGGTCGTCAAAATAACGCCCCCCGATCGCTAGTTGGCATCGTTTATAGTCAGAACTAGGACGGTATCTGATCGTCTTCGAACCTCTGACTTTCGCTCTTGATTAAAGAAAACATTCTTGGCAAATGCTTTCGCAGTCGTTCGTCTTGCGCCGATCCAAGAATTTCACCTCTAACGGCACAGTACGAATGCCCCCGTCCGTCCCTCTTAATCATTACCTCGCGCTCCGAAAACCAACAAAAAAGAACCGAGGTCCTATTTCATTATTCCATGCAACACTATCCAGGCGAAGCGCCTGCTTTGAACACTCTAATTTTTTCAAGGTAAACGTCCCGGCCGCCGCCGACACTCAGTCAAGAGCACCGACGGAAAACCGGAGGTAAAGCCAGAACGAACAGTGCACGCCTTGCGACGGACCGAACGCCTGCGCCCAAAATCCAACTACGAGCTTTTTAACCGCAACAACTTAAATATACACTTTTGGAGCTGGAATTACCGCGGCTGCTGGCACCAGACTTGCCCTCCAATGGATACTCGTTAAAATTTTTACAGTGTACTCATTCCAATTACAGGGCCTCGTTAGAGTCCTGTATCGTTATTTTTCGTCACTACCTCCCCGCGTCGGGAATGGGTAATTTGCGCGCCTGCTGCCTTCCTTGGATGTGGTAGCCGTTTCTCAGGCTCCCTCTCCGGAATCGAACCCTGATTCCCCGTTACCCGTAAGAACCTCGGTAGGCAGATACCGTACCGACGAAAGTTGATAGGGCAGACACTTGAATGATCCGTCGCCGGTGCAAGACCGTGCGATCAGCAAAGTTATCCCGAGTCGCCAACAAGACGAGCCGAAGCCCGGCAGGTTTTTGATATGATAAAGGCGCGCCTCCCGCAAGGTCGGCGCTTTTTGCATGTATTAGCTCTAGAATTACCACAGTTATCCAAGTAAAATTTACGATCAAATGAATCACGACTGATTTAATGAGCCATTCGCAGTTTTACCGTACGCAAGTTCGTACTGAGACATGCATGGCTTAATCTTTGAGACAAGCATATGACTACTGGCAGGATCAACCAGGTAACTATCGGCCGACAAAATACGCGAACGGAGTCTTTCGCTTTCCCCGTCGCGGTATCGCACTGTATTACTCAATCACTATTTTTGCTTAGCTCCTCAAACCCGGCGTAAGCCGCGATCTGGACGCCGTCGACACCGGCCAGACGCCCTTTCGGGCGAAGCCGCGCGCGGGCTGCGTTTGCATACAACACCAGGAACGCCCAACAAAAGCGAACCGAGAAAACTATCACTTGCGTGCGCACCGGCCACCGCAACTACGGCCCGAGGCCGTGGTCGCGCGCCGAAACACAAACTCGTATTTGCTACTTAATTTTTTCCGTCCAACGTTCAGAGCCTCGCTGCTAGCTACGACGCCTTCGCGGGTCAGCATCAAGTCTGCCCAAAAGCGCACATCGCCTGCACGACACCACATCGTTTTGTCACCAAATACCTTCAACCGACAACCGCATCGCCAATTTGCTCATTTCGCCACAACGACGTCTTCCCTCATAGTATACAGGGAAGCTGGTCTCGCGACAAAGGTAGCAAACTTGTCGAATTTCGACAATTTTCCAAAACGTGCGTTTCTGTGCGGGAAATTGTTCATCGGGCGTCGGCCGATGTCGTGCGTCTTTGTCCGGGCGATTTTCGAAAGTCGCCGGACTTGTGTTTTTTACGCGCGCGCCGGTGGGCTGGTCTCGCGACAAAGGTAGCAAACATGTCGAATTTCGACAATTTTCCAAAACGTGCGTTTCTGTGCGGGAAATTGTTCATCGGGCGTCGGCCGATGTCGTGCGTCTTTGTCCGGGCGATTTTCGAAAGTCGCCGGACTTGTGTTTTTTACGCGCGCGCCGGTGGGCTGGTCTCGCGACAAAGGTAGCAAACATGTCGAATTTCGACAATTTTCCAAAACGTGCGTTTCTGTGCGGGAAATTGTTCATCGGGCGTCGGCCGATGTCGTGCGTCTTTGTCCGGGCGATTTTCGAAAGTCGCCGGACTTGTGTTTTTTACGCGCGCGCCGGTGGGCTGGTCTCGCGACAAAGGTAGCAAACATGTCGAATTTCGACAATTTTCCAAAACGTGCGTTTCTGTGCGGGAAATTGTTTATCGGGCGTCGGCCGATGTCGTGCGCCTTTGCCCGGGCGATTTTCGAAAGTCGCCGGACTTGTGTTATTCAAGCTCGAACGGTACTCGACAATTCTTCGAATGGCCTCCGACCTGAGGTCAGAGTCGCAGTAAAACAAACGAAGTACCCCAG
>NC_137492.1:11193517-11194680 GCF_963082875.1 Corella eumyota | reverse complement strand
ATTACAGGGCCTCGTTAGAGTCCTGTATCGTTATTTTTCGTCACTACCTCCCCGCGTCGGGAATGGGTAATTTGCGCGCCTGCTGCCTTCCTTGGATGTGGTAGCCGTTTCTCAGGCTCCCTCTCCGGAATCGAACCCTGATTCCCCGTTACCCGTAAGAACCTCGGTAGGCAGATACCGTACCGACGAAAGTTGATAGGGCAGACACTTGAATGATCCGTCGCCGGTGCAAGACCGTGCGATCAGCAAAGTTATCCCGAGTCGCCAACAAGACGAGCCGAAGCCCGGCAGGTTTTTGATATGATAAAGGCGCGCCTCCCGCAAGGTCGGCGCTTTTTGCATGTATTAGCTCTAGAATTACCACAGTTATCCAAGTAAAATTTACGATCAAATGAATCACGACTGATTTAATGAGCCATTCGCAGTTTTACCGTACGCAAGTTCGTACTGAGACATGCATGGCTTAATCTTTGAGACAAGCATATGACTACTGGCAGGATCAACCAGGTAACTATCGGCCGACAAAATACGCGAACGGAGTCTTTCGCTTTCCCCGTCGCGGTATCGCACTGTATTACTCAATCACTATTTTTGCTTAGCTCCTCAAACCCGGCGTAAGCCGCGATCTGGACGCCGTCGACACCGGCCAGACGCCCTTTCGGGCGAAGCCGCGCGCGGGCTGCGTTTGCATACAACACCAGGAACGCCCAACAAAAGCGAACCGAGAAAACTATCACTTGCGTGCGCACCGGCCACCGCAACTACGGCCCGAGGCCGTGGTCGCGCGCCGAAACACAAACTCGTATTTGCTACTTAATTTTTTCCGTCCAACGTTCAGAGCCTCGCTGCTAGCTACGACGCCTTCGCGGGTCAGCATCAAGTCTGCCCAAAAGCGCACATCGCCTGCACGACACCACATCGTTTTGTCACCAAATACCTTCAACCGACAACCGCATCGCCAATTTGCTCATTTCGCCACAACGACGTCTTCCCTCATAGTATACAGGGAAGCTGGTCTCGCGACAAAGGTAGCAAACTTGTCGAATTTCGACAATTTTCCAAAACGTGCGTTTCTGTGCGGGAAATTGTTCATCGGGCGTCGGCCGATGTCGTGCGTCTTTGTCCGGGCGATTTTCGAAAGTCGCCGGACTTGTGTTTTTTAC
>NC_137492.1:11144755-11145755 GCF_963082875.1 Corella eumyota | reverse complement strand
AATCGGTAGTAGCGACGGGCGGTGTGTACAAAGGGCAGGGACGTAATCAACGCGAGCTAATGACTCGCGCTTACTGGGAATTCCTCGTTCAAGCGAAATAATTTCAATTCTCTATCCCTAGCACGACCGGGGTTCATCGGGTTACCCAGACCTTTCGGCCAAGGCGAACACACGTTGATCCGGTCAGTGTAGCGCGCGTGCGGCCCCGAACATCTAAGGGCATCACAGACCTGTTATTGCTCAATCTCGTGTGGCTAAACGCCACTAGTCCCTCTAAGAAGTTAAACGCCGGCCGGGAAGGCCGCGTAACTATTTAGCAAGCCAGAGTCTCGTTCGTTATCGGAATTAACCAGACAAATCGCTCCACCAACTAAGAACGGCCATGCACCACCACCCACAGAATCATGAAAGAGCTCTCAATCTGTCAATCCTCGCTGTGTCCGGGCCGGGTGAGATTTCCCGTGTTGAGTCAAATTAAGCCGCAGGCTCCACTCCTGGTGGTGCCCTTCCGTCAATTCCTTTAAGTTTCAGCTTTGCAACCATACTTCCCCCGGAACCCAAAGACTTTGGTTTCCCGCAAGCTGCCGGAGAGGTCGTCAAAATAACGCCCCCCGATCGCTAGTTGGCATCGTTTATAGTCAGAACTAGGACGGTATCTGATCGTCTTCGAACCTCTGACTTTCGCTCTTGATTAAAGAAAACATTCTTGGCAAATGCTTTCGCAGTCGTTCGTCTTGCGCCGATCCAAGAATTTCACCTCTAACGGCACAGTACGAATGCCCCCGTCCGTCCCTCTTAATCATTACCTCGCGCTCCGAAAACCAACAAAAAAGAACCGAGGTCCTATTTCATTATTCCATGCAACACTATCCAGGCGAAGCGCCTGCTTTGAACACTCTAATTTTTTCAAGGTAAACGTCCCGGCCGCCGCCGACACTCAGTCAAGAGCACCGACGAAAACCGGAGGTAAAGCCAGAACGAACAGTGCACGCCTTGCGAC
>NC_137492.1:11075563-11078063 GCF_963082875.1 Corella eumyota | reverse complement strand
CCGGTCAGTGTAGCGCGCGTGCGGCCCCGAACATCTAAGGGCATCACAGACCTGTTATTGCTCAATCTCGTGTGGCTAAACGCCACTAGTCCCTCTAAGAAGTTAAACGCCGGCCGGGAAGGCCGCGTAACTATTTAGCAAGCCAGAGTCTCGTTCGTTATCGGAATTAACCAGACAAATCGCTCCACCAACTAAGAACGGCCATGCACCACCACCCACAGAATCATGAAAGAGCTCTCAATCTGTCAATCCTCGCTGTGTCCGGCCGGGTGAGATTTCCCGTGTTGAGTCAAATTAAGCCGCAGGCTCCACTCCTGGTGGTGCCCTTCCGTCAATTCCTTTAAGTTTCAGCTTTGCCAACCATACTTCCCCCGGAACCCAAAGGACTTTGGTTTCCCGCAAGCTGCCGGAGAGGTCGTCAAAATAACGCCCCCCGATCGCTAGTTGGCATCGTTTATAGTCAGAACTAGGACGGTATCTGATCGTCTTCGAACCTCTGACTTTCGCTCTTGATTAAAGAAAACATTCTTGGCAAATGCTTTCGCAGTCGTTCGTCTTGCGCCGATCCAAGAATTTTCACCTCTAACGGCACAGTACGAATGCCCCCGTCACGTCCCTCTTAATCATTACCTCGCGCTCCGAAAACCCAACACAAAAAGAACCGAGGTCCTATTTCATTATTCCATGCAACACTATCCAGGCGAAGCGCCTGCTTTGAACACTCTAATTTTTTCAAGGTAAACGTCCCGGCCGCCGCCGACACTCAGTCAAGAGCACCGGACGGAAAACCGGAGGTAAAGCCAGAACGAACAGTGCACGCCTTGCGACTGACCGAACGCCTGCGCCCAAAATCCTACTACGAGCTTTTTAACCGCAACAACTTAAATATACACTTTTGGAGCTGGAATTACCGCGGCTGCTGGCACCAGACTTGCCCTCCAATGGATACTCGTTAAAATTTTTACAGTGTACTCATTCCAATTACAGGGCCTCGTTAGAGTCCTGTATCGTTATTTTTCGTCCACTACCTCCCCCGCGTCGGGAATGGGTAATTTGCGCGCCTGCTGCCTTCCTTGGATGTGGTAGCCGTTTCTCAGGCTCCCTCTCCGGAATCGAACCCTGATTCCCCGTTACCCGTAAGAACCTCGGTAGGCAGATACCGTACCGACGAAAGTTGATAGGGCAGACACTTGAATGATCCGTCGCCGGTGCAAGACCGTGCGATCAGCAAAGTTATCCCGAGTCGCCAACAAGACGAGCCGAAGCCCGGCAGGTTTTTGATATGATAAAGGCGCGCCTCCCGCAAGGTCGGCGCTTTTTGCATGTATTAGCTCTAGAATTACCACAGTTATCCAAGTAAAATTTACGATCAAATGAATCACGACTGATTTAATGAGCCATTCGCAGTTTTACCGTACGCAAGTTCGTACTGAGACAATGCATGGCTTAATCTTTGAGACAAGCATATGACTACTGGCAGGATCAACCAGGGTAACTATCGGCCGACAAAATACGCGAACGGAGTCTTTCGCTTTCCCCGTCGCGGTATCGCACTGTATTACTCAATCACTATTTTTGCTTAGCTCCTCAAACCCGGCGTAAGCCGCGATCTGGACGCCGTCGACACCGGACAGACGCCCTTTCGGGCGAAGCCGCGCGCGGGCTGCGTTTGCATACAACACCAGGAACGCCCAACAAAAGCGAACCGAGAAAACTATCACTTGCGTGCGCACACGGGCCACCGCAACTACGGCCCGAGGCCGTGGTCGCGCGCCGAAACACAAACTCGTATTTGCTACTTAATTTTTTCCGTCCAACGTTCAGAGCCTCGCTGCTAGCTACGACGCCTTCGCGGGTCAGCATCAAGTCTGCCCAAAAGCGCACATCGCCTGCACGACACCACATCGTTTTGTCACCAAATACCTTCAAACCGACAACCGCATCGCCAATTTGCTCATTTCGCCACAACGACGTCTTCCCTCATAGTATACAGGGAAGCTGGTCTCCGCGACAAAGGTAGCAAACTTGTCGAATTTCGACAATTTTCCAAAACGTGCGTTTCTGTGCGGGAAATTGTTCATCGGGGCGTCGGCCGATGTCGGTGCGTCTTTGTCCGGGCGATTTTCGAAAGTCGCCGGACTTGTGTTTTTTACGCGCGCGCCGGTGGGCTGGTCTCGCGACAAAGGTAGCAAACATGTCGAATTTCGACAATTTTCCCAAAACGTGCGTTTCTGTGCGGGAAAATTGTTCATCGGGCGTCGGCCGATGTCGTGCGTCTTGTCCGGGCGATTTTCGAAAGTCGCCGGACTTGTGTTTTTTACGCGCACGCCGGTGGGCTGGTCCTCGCGACAAAGGTAGCAAACATGTCGAATTTCGACAATTTTCCAAAACGTGCGTTTCTGTGCGGGAAATTGTTCATCGGGCGTCGGCCGATGTCGTGCGTCTTTGTCCGGGCGATTTTCGAAAGTCGCCGGACTTGTGTTTTTACGCGGCGCGCCGG
>NC_137492.1:10957016-10959516 GCF_963082875.1 Corella eumyota | reverse complement strand
CAGTCAAGAGCACCGACGGAAAACCGGAGGTAAAGCCAGAACGAACAGTGCACGCCTTGCGACGGACCGAACGCCTGCGCCCAAAATCCAACTACGAGCTTTTTAACCGCAACAACTTAAATATACACTTTTGGAGCTGGAATTACCGCGGCTGCTGGCACCAGACTTGCCCTCCAATGGATACTCGTTAAAATTTTTACAGTGTACTCATTCCAATTACAGGGCCTCGTTAGAGTCCTGTATCGTTATTTTTCGTCACTACCTCCCCGCGTCGGGAATGGGTAATTTGCGCGCCTGCTGCCTTCCTTGGATGTGGTAGCCGTTTCTCAGGCTCCCTCTCCGGAATCGAACCCTGATTCCCCGTTACCCGTAAGAACCTCGGTAGGCAGATACCGTACCGACGAAAGTTGATAGGGCAGACACTTGAATGATCCGTCGCCGGTGCAAGACCGTGCGATCAGCAAAGTTATCCCGAGTCGCCAACAAGACGAGCCGAAGCCCGGCAGGTTTTTGATATGATAAAGGCGCGCCTCCCGCAAGGTCGGCGCTTTTTGCATGTATTAGCTCTAGAATTACCACAGTTATCCAAGTAAAATTTACGATCAAATGAATCACGACTGATTTAATGAGCCATTCGCAGTTTTACCGTACGCAAGTTCGTACTGAGACATGCATGGCTTAATCTTTGAGACAAGCATATGACTACTGGCAGGATCAACCAGGTAACTATCGGCCGACAAAATACGCGAACGGAGTCTTTCGCTTTCCCCGTCGCGGTATCGCACTGTATTACTCAATCACTATTTTTGCTTAGCTCCTCAAACCCGGCGTAAGCCGCGATCTGGACGCCGTCGACACCGGCCAGACGCCCTTTCGGGCGAAGCCGCGCGCGGGCTGCGTTTGCATACAACACCAGGAACGCCCAACAAAAGCGAACCGAGAAAACTATCACTTGCGTGCGCACCGGCCACCGCAACTACGGCCCGAGGCCGTGGTCGCGCGCCGAAACACAAACTCGTATTTGCTACTTAATTTTTTCCGTCCAACGTTCAGAGCCTCGCTGCTAGCTACGACGCCTTCGCGGGTCAGCATCAAGTCTGCCCAAAAGCGCACATCGCCTGCACGACACCACATCGTTTTGTCACCAAATACCTTCAACCGACAACCGCATCGCCAATTTGCTCATTTCGCCACAACGACGTCTTCCCTCATAGTATACAGGGAAGCTGGTCTCGCGACAAAGGTAGCAAACTTGTCGAATTTCGACAATTTTCCAAAACGTGCGTTTCTGTGCGGGAAATTGTTCATCGGGCGTCGGCCGATGTCGTGCGTCTTTGTCCGGGCGATTTTCGAAAGTCGCCGGACTTGTGTTTTTTACGCGCGCGCCGGTGGGCTGGTCTCGCGACAAAGGTAGCAAACATGTCGAATTTCGACAATTTTCCAAAACGTGCGTTTCTGTGCGGGAAATTGTTCATCGGGCGTCGGCCGATGTCGTGCGTCTTTGTCCGGGCGATTTTCGAAAGTCGCCGGACTTGTGTTTTTTACGCGCGCGCCGGTGGGCTGGTCTCGCGACAAAGGTAGCAAACATGTCGAATTTCGACAATTTTCCAAAACGTGCGTTTCTGTGCGGGAAATTGTTCATCGGGCGTCGGCCGATGTCGTGCGTCTTTGTCCGGGCGATTTTCGAAAGTCGCCGGACTTGTGTTTTTTACGCGCGCGCCGGTGGGCTGGTCTCGCGACAAAGGTAGCAAACATGTCGAATTTCGACAATTTTCCAAAACGTGCGTTTCTGTGCGGGAAATTGTTTATCGGGCGTCGGCCGATGTCGTGCGCCTTTGCCCGGGCGATTTTCGAAAGTCGCCGGACTTGTGTTATTCAAGCTCGAACGGTACTCGACAATTCTTCGAATGGCCTCCGACCTGAGGTCAGAGTCGCAGTAAAACAAACGAAGTACCCCAGAAAAAAGTTGAAAAAAAAAGCAACTCCGACCTGAAGTCGAAGTCGCCGTAAAAAATACCAAGTACTTTGAAAAAAAAGTGGAAAAAAAAAGCAACTCCGACCAGAGGTCGAAGTCGCCGTGCGCCCGCCCGTTCGCGGACAAATCGATAGATCTTGCGGCTTACTCTCAACAAATCGCAGTGAGAATACTGCTCTAGTGATTACGACACCGCGATCTTCATCTAGGTCGTTTGCAAATGATTTAGCACCCCGCCACTCGAGCAGAAAGCTTTACCCGTTTCGGGGCGACGCTTGCCGCGCCCGTGTTAGACAAGTATCCGGCATTGCCAGCGGCCCGGTGGCCGCCTAACTTTGCCTCTCGACGGCAAGACACAACTTTATCGTCGCTTCCTAGGCGGGATTCTGACTTAGAGGCGTTCAGTCATAATCCCCCAGATGGTAGCTTCGCACCATTGGCTTATCAGCCAAGCACATGAACCAAATGTCTGAATCTGCGGTTCCTCTCGTACTGAGCAGAATTACTATCGCAACAACCCTTTAT
>NC_137492.1:10908430-10909737 GCF_963082875.1 Corella eumyota | reverse complement strand
GCACGTTTTGGAAAATTGTCGAAATTCGACAAGTTTGCTACCTTTGTCGCGAGACCAGCTTCCCTGTATACTATGAGGGAAGACGTCGTTGTGGCGAAATGAGCAAATTGGCGATGCGGTTGTCGGTTGAAGGTATTTGGTGACAAAACGATGTGGTGTCGTGCAGGCGATGTGCGCTTTTGGGCAGACTTGATGCTGACCCGCGAAGGCGTCGTAGCTAGCAGCGAGGCTCTGAACGTTGGACGGAAAAAATTAAGTAGCAAATACGAGTTTGTGTTTCGGCGCGCGACCACGGCCTCGGGCCGTAGTTGCGGTGGCCGGTGCGCACGCAAGTGATAGTTTTCTCGGTTCGCTTTTGTTGGGCGTTCCTGGTGTTGTATGCAAACGCAGCCCGCGCGCGGCTTCGCCCGAAAGGGCGTCTGGCCGGTGTCGACGGCGTCCAGATCGCGGCTTACGCCGGGTTTGAGGAGCTAAGCAAAAATAGTGATTGAGTAATACAGTGCGATACCGCGACGGGGAAAGCGAAAGACTCCGTTCGCGTATTTTGTCGGCCGATAGTTACCTGGTTGATCCTGCCAGTAGTCATATGCTTGTCTCAAAGATTAAGCCATGCATGTCTCAGTACGAACTTGCGTACGGTAAAACTGCGAATGGCTCATTAAATCAGTCGTGATTCATTTGATCGTAAATTTTACTTGGATAACTGTGGTAATTCTAGAGCTAATACATGCAAAAAGCGCCGACCTTGCGGGAGGCGCGCCTTTATCATATCAAAAACCTGCCGGGCTTCGGCTCGTCTTGTTGGCGACTCGGGATAACTTTGCTGATCGCACGGTCTTGCACCGGCGACGGATCATTCAAGTGTCTGCCCTATCAACTTTCGTCGGTACGGTATCTGCCTACCGAGGTTCTTACGGGTAACGGGGAATCAGGGTTCGATTCCGGAGAGGGAGCCTGAGAAACGGCTACCACATCCAAGGAAGGCAGCAGGCGCGCAAATTACCCATTCCCGACGCGGGGAGGTAGTGACGAAAAATAACGATACAGGACTCTAACGAGGCCCTGTAATTGGAATGAGTACACTGTAAAAATTTTAACGAGTATCCATTGGAGGGCAAGTCTGGTGCCAGCAGCCGCGGTAATTCCAGCTCCAAAAGTGTATATTTAAGTTGTTGCGGTTAAAAAGCTCGTAGTTGGATTTTGGGCGCAGGCGTTCGGTCCGTCGCAAGGCGTGCACTGTTCGTTCTGGCTTTACCTCCGGTTTTCCGTCGGTGCTCTTGACTGAGTGTCGGCGGCGGCCGGGACGT
>NC_137492.1:10883216-10885730 GCF_963082875.1 Corella eumyota | reverse complement strand
GAAGATCGCGGTGTCGTAATCACTAGAGCAGTATTCTCACTGCGATTTGTTGAGAGTAAGCCGCAAGATCTATCGATTTGTCCGCGAACGGGCGGGCGCACGGCGACTTCGACCTCTGGTCGGAGTTGCTTTTTTTTTCCACTTTTTTTTCAAAGTACTTGGTATTTTTTACGGCGACTTCGACTTCAGGTCGGAGTTGCTTTTTTTTTCAACTTTTTTCTGGGGTACTTCGTTTGTTTTACTGCGACTCTGACCTCAGGTCGGAGGCCATTCGAAGAATTGTCGAGTACCGTTCGAGCTTGAATAACACAAGTCCGGCGACTTTCGAAAATCGCCCGGGCAAAGGCGCACGACATCGGCCGACGCCCGATAAACAATTTCCCGCACAGAAACGCACGTTTTGGAAATTGTCGAAATTCGACATGTTTGCTACCTTTGTCGCGAGACCAGCCCACCGGCGCGCGCGTAAAAAACACAAGTCCGGCGACTTTCGAAAATCGCCCGGACAAAGACGCACGACATCGGCCGACGCCCGATGAACAATTTCCCGCACAGAAACGCACGTTTTGGAAAATTGTCGAAATTCGACATGTTTGCTACCTTTGTCGCGAGACCAGCCCACCGGCGCGCGCGTAAAAAACACAAGTCCGGCGACTTTCGAAAATCGCCCGGACAAAGACGCACGACATCGGCCGACGCCCGATGAACAATTTCCCGCACAGAAACGCACGTTTTGGAAAATTGTCGAAATTCGACATGTTTGCTACCTTTGTCGCGAGACCAGCCCACCGGCGCGCGCGTAAAAAACACAAGTCCGGCGACTTTCGAAAATCGCCCGGACAAAGACGCACGACATCGGCCGACGCCCGATGAACAATTTCCCGCACAGAAACGCACGTTTTGGAAAATTGTCGAAATTCGACAAGTTTGCTACCTTTGTCGCGAGACCAGCTTCCCTGTATACTATGAGGGAAGACGTCGTTGTGGCGAAATGAGCAAATTGGCGATGCGGTTGTCGGTTGAAGGTATTTGGTGACAAAACGATGTGGTGTCGTGCAGGCGATGTGCGCTTTTGGGCAGACTTGATGCTGACCCGCGAAGGCGTCGTAGCTAGCAGCGAGGCTCTGAACGTTGGACGGAAAAAATTAAGTAGCAAATACGAGTTTGTGTTTCGGCGCGCGACCACGGCCTCGGGCCGTAGTTGCGGTGGCCGGTGCGCACGCAAGTGATAGTTTTCTCGGTTCGCTTTTGTTGGGCGTTCCTGGTGTTGTATGCAAACGCAGCCCGCGCGCGGCTTCGCCCGAAAGGGCGTCTGGCCGGTGTCGACGGCGTCCAGATCGCGGCTTACGCCGGGTTTGAGGAGCTAAGCAAAAATAGTGATTGAGTAATACAGTGCGATACCGCGACGGGGAAAGCGAAAGACTCCGTTCGCGTATTTTGTCGGCCGATAGTTACCTGGTTGATCCTGCCAGTAGTCATATGCTTGTCTCAAAGATTAAGCCATGCATGTCTCAGTACGAACTTGCGTACGGTAAAACTGCGAATGGCTCATTAAATCAGTCGTGATTCATTTGATCGTAAATTTTACTTGGATAACTGTGGTAATTCTAGAGCTAATACATGCAAAAAGCGCCGACCTTGCGGGAGGCGCGCCTTTATCATATCAAAAACCTGCCGGGCTTCGGCTCGTCTTGTTGGCGACTCGGGATAACTTTGCTGATCGCACGGTCTTGCACCGGCGACGGATCATTCAAGTGTCTGCCCTATCAACTTTCGTCGGTACGGTATCTGCCTACCGAGGTTCTTACGGGTAACGGGGAATCAGGGTTCGATTCCGGAGAGGGAGCCTGAGAAACGGCTACCACATCCAAGGAAGGCAGCAGGCGCGCAAATTACCCATTCCCGACGCGGGGAGGTAGTGACGAAAAATAACGATACAGGACTCTAACGAGGCCCTGTAATTGGAATGAGTACACTGTAAAAATTTTAACGAGTATCCATTGGAGGGCAAGTCTGGTGCCAGCAGCCGCGGTAATTCCAGCTCCAAAAGTGTATATTTAAGTTGTTGCGGTTAAAAAGCTCGTAGTTGGATTTTGGGCGCAGGCGTTCGGTCCGTCGCAAGGCGTGCACTGTTCGTTCTGGCTTTACCTCCGGTTTTCCGTCGGTGCTCTTGACTGAGTGTCGGCGGCGGCCGGGACGTTTACCTTGAAAAAATTAGAGTGTTCAAAGCAGGCGCTTCGCCTGGATAGTGTTGCATGGAATAATGAAATAGGACCTCGGTTCTTTTTTGTTGGTTTTCGGAGCGCGAGGTAATGATTAAGAGGGACGGACGGGGGCATTCGTACTGTGCCGTTAGAGGTGAAATTCTTGGATCGGCGCAAGACGAACGACTGCGAAAGCATTTGCCAAGAATGTTTTCTTTAATCAAGAGCGAAAGTCAGAGGTTCGAAGACGATCAGATACCGTCCTAGTTCTGACTATAAACGATGCCAACTAGCGATCGGGGGGCGTTAT
>NC_137492.1:10835329-10837829 GCF_963082875.1 Corella eumyota | reverse complement strand
ACCAAAGTCTTTGGGTTCCGGGGGAAGTATGGTTGCAAAGCTGAAACTTAAAGGAATTGACGGAAGGGCACCACCAGGAGTGGAGCCTGCGGCTTAATTTGACTCAACACGGGAAATCTCACCCGGCCCGGACACAGCGAGGATTGACAGATTGAGAGCTCTTTCATGATTCTGTGGGTGGTGGTGCATGGCCGTTCTTAGTTGGTGGAGCGATTTGTCTGGTTAATTCCGATAACGAACGAGACTCTGGCTTGCTAAATAGTTACGCGGCCTTCCCGGCCGGCGTTTAACTTCTTAGAGGGACTAGTGGCGTTTAGCCACACGAGATTGAGCAATAACAGGTCTGTGATGCCCTTAGATGTTCGGGGCCGCACGCGCGCTACACTGACCGGATCAACGTGTGTTCGCCTTGGCCGAAAGGTCTGGGTAACCCGATGAACCCCGGTCGTGCTAGGGATAGAGAATTGAAATTATTTCGCTTGAACGAGGAATTCCCAGTAAGCGCGAGTCATTAGCTCGCGTTGATTACGTCCCTGCCCTTTGTACACACCGCCCGTCGCTACTACCGATTGAATGGTTTAGTGAGGTCCTCCGATTGGGCCCGGGCTCGACTGGCGACGGTTGGGTCTTGGCCCGAAAAGACGATCTAACTTGATTACTTAGAGGAAGTAAAAGTCGTAACAAGGTTTCCGTAGGTGAACCTGCGGAAGGATCATTAGCGCGAGAAAAAAAATCGAAGAGCGAAAGAGCAAACACCGGGACGGCGACGTGCCTCGGCGCGTCCGCCGCCCCGCGATCAGGAACTTGTTTTGTCGGCGTCGAGTGCCCGAAGGCTTCATGCGGTGCGCGGGCTTGTCGCACTATTTGTTGCGACCGCGACCCGCTCGGCGTCACGCGATTTTTTCAGCCGGATGGCGAATCGAGGTTAGGAATCGAAGAGCGAAAAGCAAACAAACAAACGATGGCTCTTGGCGGTGGACCACTCGGCTCGCGAGTCGATGAAGGACGCAGCAAGCTGCGTGATTTAATGTGAATTGCAGAACACATTGAGCATTGACGATCTGAACGCGTATTGCGGCCTCGGGTTCATCCCGGGACCGCGTCCGTCTCAGGGTCGCAGAAACGACAACGGCCGGCGGGATCGGCTCCGCGACGGCTCGGCTCGCGTGCGTATGCCCGGCGACGGGCAATCGCCGCTCGGTTGAAGGTGGAAAGTTTTGGTATTCGGGCTCGCGTCAGCGATGCGTGGCGGCCGGCGAGCCGCGCCGCGTCCGCTTGCCGCCCGAGTCGCAACGACGGCGCTGTCGACCTCGAGCTGGGGGCCTCGACGCGTCGGTCGCGATTCGCGCAGGGCGAGTAGGAGCCGCGGGGCGGTGCTGTGTCGGAAGTCGAGCGCGCGAGGGCGCGGCGTCTCGAAGGACGAGCGAAAATAGTTTTATCGGCCTGAGATCGGGCGAGGCTACCCGCTGAATTTAAGCATATTACTAAGCGGAGGAAGAGAAACTAACGAGGATTCCCTCAGTAACGGCGAGTGAAGCGGGAAGAGCCCATCGCCGAATCGGGCCGCTACGAGGAGCGGTCCCGAGTTGTGGCGTAAAGAATTCGTCTTGCGTGCGATCCGCGCCGCCCGAGTCCTTCTGATCGAGGCCTTATCCCAGAGCGGGTGTCAGGCCCTTGGCGGCGGCGCGCTCGACCGCTCGGCGTCTTCTCGGAGTCGGGTTGTTTGGGAATGCAGCCCAAAGCGGGTGGTAAACCCCATTTAAGGCTAAATACTGTCGCGAGACCGATAGCGAACAAGTACCGTGAGGGAAAGTTGAAAAGCACTTTGAAGAGAGAGTTAAAAAGTACGCGAAACCGTCGAGGGGCAAACGGAGAGGCCTGTCGGGTCGTCCGGCCGCTTTCAGTCGCCGAGCGGGCGCACGCGCGTTGCCGCGGACCTTTACGGGCCGCGGCGCGGGCGGAGCGTCGGCAAGGCGGCGCACTAGCGCCGGGCGAAGGTCGCGACCGGCTGGGCGACGGCGAAAAGGCCGCGCGCAAGGTAACTCCGCTTCGGCGGTGTGCTATAGGCGCGCGGCAGGTTCCGCCCGACGCCCGGTCGAGGAGAGAGATTTCGCCGCGCCTGTCGCCCTCTCGGGGGCGGCCGCGGGCCCGCGTCGAGCTGGGCCGTCGTCGGCCCGGGACTGTTTTCAGTGCCGGGCCGAGGCGGTTCGGTTTCGCCGCGTCAGCCTGTCGTCCGGGCGCACGGGGTCAGCGACTGATGTCAGCCACCTTTCCGACCCGTCTTGAAACACGGACCAAGGAGTCTAACGTGCGCGCGAGTTGCGGGGCAGTTCGAAACCCGCGAGCGAAGTGAAGGTGAATGCCGGCCTGGTCCGGCGAAGGTTTGAACTTGCCGCTTCGGCGGCGACGGCAGTACCGGCCGATCCCGTCCGCCGCGTCGGAGGGGTCGAGCGAGAGCGCCCGCGTTGGGACCCGAAAGATGGTGAACTATGCCTGGAGA
>NC_137492.1:10783426-10785926 GCF_963082875.1 Corella eumyota | reverse complement strand
GCCCGGACACAGCGAGGATTGACAGATTGAGAGCTCTTTCATGATTCTGTGGGTGGTGGTGCATGGCCGTTCTTAGTTGGTGGAGCGATTTGTCTGGTTAATTCCGATAACGAACGAGACTCTGGCTTGCTAAATAGTTACGCGGCCTTCCCGGCCGGCGTTTAACTTCTTAGAGGGACTAGTGGCGTTTAGCCACACGAGATTGAGCAATAACAGGTCTGTGATGCCCTTAGATGTTCGGGGCCGCACGCGCGCTACACTGACCGGATCAACGTGTGTTCGCCTTGGCCGAAAGGTCTGGGTAACCCGATGAACCCCGGTCGTGCTAGGGATAGAGAATTGAAATTATTTCGCTTGAACGAGGAATTCCCAGTAAGCGCGAGTCATTAGCTCGCGTTGATTACGTCCCTGCCCTTTGTACACACCGCCCGTCGCTACTACCGATTGAATGGTTTAGTGAGGTCCTCCGATTGGGCCCGGGCTCGACTGGCGACGGTTGGGTCTTGGCCCGAAAAGACGATCTAACTTGATTACTTAGAGGAAGTAAAAGTCGTAACAAGGTTTCCGTAGGTGAACCTGCGGAAGGATCATTAGCGCGAGAAAAAAAATCGAAGAGCGAAAGAGCAAACACCGGGACGGCGACGTGCCTCGGCGCGTCCGCCGCCCCGCGATCAGGAACTTGTTTTGTCGGCGTCGAGTGCCCGAAGGCTTCATGCGGTGCGCGGGCTTGTCGCACTATTTGTTGCGACCGCGACCCGCTCGGCGTCACGCGATTTTTTCAGCCGGATGGCGAATCGAGGTTAGGAATCGAAGAGCGAAAAGCAAACAAACAAACGATGGCTCTTGGCGGTGGACCACTCGGCTCGCGAGTCGATGAAGGACGCAGCAAGCTGCGTGATTTAATGTGAATTGCAGAACACATTGAGCATTGACGATCTGAACGCGTATTGCGGCCTCGGGTTCATCCCGGGACCGCGTCCGTCTCAGGGTCGCAGAAACGACAACGGCCGGCGGGATCGGCTCCGCGACGGCTCGGCTCGCGTGCGTATGCCCGGCGACGGGCAATCGCCGCTCGGTTGAAGGTGGAAAGTTTTGGTATTCGGGCTCGCGTCAGCGATGCGTGGCGGCCGGCGAGCCGCGCCGCGTCCGCTTGCCGCCCGAGTCGCAACGACGGCGCTGTCGACCTCGAGCTGGGGGCCTCGACGCGTCGGTCGCGATTCGCGCAGGGCGAGTAGGAGCCGCGGGGCGGTGCTGTGTCGGAAGTCGAGCGCGCGAGGGCGCGGCGTCTCGAAGGACGAGCGAAAATAGTTTTATCGGCCTGAGATCGGGCGAGGCTACCCGCTGAATTTAAGCATATTACTAAGCGGAGGAAGAGAAACTAACGAGGATTCCCTCAGTAACGGCGAGTGAAGCGGGAAGAGCCCATCGCCGAATCGGGCCGCTACGAGGAGCGGTCCCGAGTTGTGGCGTAAAGAATTCGTCTTGCGTGCGATCCGCGCCGCCCGAGTCCTTCTGATCGAGGCCTTATCCCAGAGCGGGTGTCAGGCCCTTGGCGGCGGCGCGCTCGACCGCTCGGCGTCTTCTCGGAGTCGGGTTGTTTGGGAATGCAGCCCAAAGCGGGTGGTAAACCCCATTTAAGGCTAAATACTGTCGCGAGACCGATAGCGAACAAGTACCGTGAGGGAAAGTTGAAAAGCACTTTGAAGAGAGAGTTAAAAAGTACGCGAAACCGTCGAGGGGCAAACGGAGAGGCCTGTCGGGTCGTCCGGCCGCTTTCAGTCGCCGAGCGGGCGCACGCGCGTTGCCGCGGACCTTTACGGGCCGCGGCGCGGGCGGAGCGTCGGCAAGGCGGCGCACTAGCGCCGGGCGAAGGTCGCGACCGGCTGGGCGACGGCGAAAAGGCCGCGCGCAAGGTAACTCCGCTTCGGCGGTGTGCTATAGGCGCGCGGCAGGTTCCGCCCGACGCCCGGTCGAGGAGAGAGATTTCGCCGCGCCTGTCGCCCTCTCGGGGGCGGCCGCGGGCCCGCGTCGAGCTGGGCCGTCGTCGGCCCGGGACTGTTTTCAGTGCCGGGCCGAGGCGGTTCGGTTTCGCCGCGTCAGCCTGTCGTCCGGGCGCACGGGGTCAGCGACTGATGTCAGCCACCTTTCCGACCCGTCTTGAAACACGGACCAAGGAGTCTAACGTGCGCGCGAGTTGCGGGGCAGTTCGAAACCCGCGAGCGAAGTGAAGGTGAATGCCGGCCTGGTCCGGCGAAGGTTTGAACTTGCCGCTTCGGCGGCGACGGCAGTACCGGCCGATCCCGTCCGCCGCGTCGGAGGGGTCGAGCGAGAGCGCCCGCGTTGGGACCCGAAAGATGGTGAACTATGCCTGGAGAGGCTGAGGCCAGAGGAAACTCTGGTGGAGGGCTCGTAGCGATTCTGACGTGCAAATCGATCGTCAAATTTGGGTATAGGGGCGAAAGACTAATCGAACCATCTAGTAGCTGGTTCCCTTCGAAGT
>NC_137492.1:10631807-10632899 GCF_963082875.1 Corella eumyota | reverse complement strand
GACCAGCCCACCGGCGCGCGCGTAAAAAACACAAGTCCGGCGACTTTCGAAAATCGCCCGGACAAAGACGCACGACATCGGCCGACGCCCGATGAACAATTTCCCGCACAGAAACGCACGTTTTGGAAAATTGTCGAAATTCGACAAGTTTGCTACCTTTGTCGCGAGACCAGCTTCCCTGTATACTATGAGGGAAGACGTCGTTGTGGCGAAATGAGCAAATTGGCGATGCGGTTGTCGGTTGAAGGTATTTGGTGACAAAACGATGTGGTGTCGTGCAGGCGATGTGCGCTTTTGGGCAGACTTGATGCTGACCCGCGAAGGCGTCGTAGCTAGCAGCGAGGCTCTGAACGTTGGACGGAAAAAATTAAGTAGCAAATACGAGTTTGTGTTTCGGCGCGCGACCACGGCCTCGGGCCGTAGTTGCGGTGGCCGGTGCGCACGCAAGTGATAGTTTTCTCGGTTCGCTTTTGTTGGGCGTTCCTGGTGTTGTATGCAAACGCAGCCCGCGCGCGGCTTCGCCCGAAAGGGCGTCTGGCCGGTGTCGACGGCGTCCAGATCGCGGCTTACGCCGGGTTTGAGGAGCTAAGCAAAAATAGTGATTGAGTAATACAGTGCGATACCGCGACGGGGAAAGCGAAAGACTCCGTTCGCGTATTTTGTCGGCCGATAGTTACCTGGTTGATCCTGCCAGTAGTCATATGCTTGTCTCAAAGATTAAGCCATGCATGTCTCAGTACGAACTTGCGTACGGTAAAACTGCGAATGGCTCATTAAATCAGTCGTGATTCATTTGATCGTAAATTTTACTTGGATAACTGTGGTAATTCTAGAGCTAATACATGCAAAAAGCGCCGACCTTGCGGGAGGCGCGCCTTTATCATATCAAAAACCTGCCGGGCTTCGGCTCGTCTTGTTGGCGACTCGGGATAACTTTGCTGATCGCACGGTCTTGCACCGGCGACGGATCATTCAAGTGTCTGCCCTATCAACTTTCGTCGGTACGGTATCTGCCTACCGAGGTTCTTACGGGTAACGGGGAATCAGGGTTCGATTCCGGAGAGGGAGCCTGAGAAACGGCTACCACATCCA
>NC_137492.1:10592707-10594107 GCF_963082875.1 Corella eumyota | reverse complement strand
CCTCTGGTCGGAGTTGCTTTTTTTTTCCACTTTTTTTTCAAAGTACTTGGTATTTTTTACGGCGACTTCGACTTCAGGTCGGAGTTGCTTTTTTTTTCAACTTTTTTCTGGGGTACTTCGTTTGTTTTACTGCGACTCTGACCTCAGGTCGGAGGCCATTCGAAGAATTGTCGAGTACCGTTCGAGCTTGAATAACACAAGTCCGGCGACTTTCGAAAATCGCCCGGGCAAAGGCGCACGACATCGGCCGACGCCCGATAAACAATTTCCCGCACAGAAACGCACGTTTTGGAAAATTGTCGAAATTCGACATGTTTGCTACCTTTGTCGCGAGACCAGCCCACCGGCGCGCGCGTAAAAAACACAAGTCCGGCGACTTTCGAAAATCGCCCGGACAAAGACGCACGACATCGGCCGACGCCCGATGAACAATTTCCCGCACAGAAACGCACGTTTTGGAAAATTGTCGAAATTCGACATGTTTGCTACCTTTGTCGCGAGACCAGCCCACCGGCGCGCGCGTAAAAAACACAAGTCCGGCGACTTTCGAAAATCGCCCGGACAAAGACGCACGACATCGGCCGACGCCCGATGAACAATTTCCCGCACAGAAACGCACGTTTTGGAAAATTGTCGAAATTCGACATGTTTGCTACCTTTGTCGCGAGACCAGCCCACCGGCGCGCGCGTAAAAAACACAAGTCCGGCGACTTTCGAAAATCGCCCGGACAAAGACGCACGACATCGGCCGACGCCCGATGAACAATTTCCCGCACAGAAACGCACGTTTTGGAAAATTGTCGAAATTCGACAAGTTTGCTACCTTTGTCGCGAGACCAGCTTCCCTGTATACTATGAGGGAAGACGTCGTTGTGGCGAAATGAGCAAATTGGCGATGCGGTTGTCGGTTGAAGGTATTTGGTGACAAAACGATGTGGTGTCGTGCAGGCGATGTGCGCTTTTGGGCAGACTTGATGCTGACCCGCGAAGGCGTCGTAGCTAGCAGCGAGGCTCTGAACGTTGGACGGAAAAAATTAAGTAGCAAATACGAGTTTGTGTTTCGGCGCGCGACCACGGCCTCGGGCCGTAGTTGCGGTGGCCGGTGCGCACGCAAGTGATAGTTTTCTCGGTTCGCTTTTGTTGGGCGTTCCTGGTGTTGTATGCAAACGCAGCCCGCGCGCGGCTTCGCCCGAAAGGGCGTCTGGCCGGTGTCGACGGCGTCCAGATCGCGGCTTACGCCGGGTTTGAGGAGCTAAGCAAAAATAGTGATTGAGTAATACAGTGCGATACCGCGACGGGGAAAGCGAAAGACTCCGTTCGCGTATTTTGTCGGCCGATAGTTACCTGGTTGATCCTGCCAGTAGTCATATGCTTGTCTCAAAGATTAAGCCATGCATGTC
>NC_137492.1:10582707-10585207 GCF_963082875.1 Corella eumyota | reverse complement strand
CTCCGTTCGCGTATTTTGTCGGCCGATAGTTACCTGGTTGATCCTGCCAGTAGTCATATGCTTGTCTCAAAGATTAAGCCATGCATGTCTCAGTACGAACTTGCGTACGGTAAAACTGCGAATGGCTCATTAAATCAGTCGTGATTCATTTGATCGTAAATTTTACTTGGATAACTGTGGTAATTCTAGAGCTAATACATGCAAAAAGCGCCGACCTTGCGGGAGGCGCGCCTTTATCATATCAAAAACCTGCCGGGCTTCGGCTCGTCTTGTTGGCGACTCGGGATAACTTTGCTGATCGCACGGTCTTGCACCGGCGACGGATCATTCAAGTGTCTGCCCTATCAACTTTCGTCGGTACGGTATCTGCCTACCGAGGTTCTTACGGGTAACGGGGAATCAGGGTTCGATTCCGGAGAGGGAGCCTGAGAAACGGCTACCACATCCAAGGAAGGCAGCAGGCGCGCAAATTACCCATTCCCGACGCGGGGAGGTAGTGACGAAAAATAACGATACAGGACTCTAACGAGGCCCTGTAATTGGAATGAGTACACTGTAAAAATTTTAACGAGTATCCATTGGAGGGCAAGTCTGGTGCCAGCAGCCGCGGTAATTCCAGCTCCAAAAGTGTATATTTAAGTTGTTGCGGTTAAAAAGCTCGTAGTTGGATTTTGGGCGCAGGCGTTCGGTCCGTCGCAAGGCGTGCACTGTTCGTTCTGGCTTTACCTCCGGTTTTCCGTCGGTGCTCTTGACTGAGTGTCGGCGGCGGCCGGGACGTTTACCTTGAAAAAATTAGAGTGTTCAAAGCAGGCGCTTCGCCTGGATAGTGTTGCATGGAATAATGAAATAGGACCTCGGTTCTTTTTTGTTGGTTTTCGGAGCGCGAGGTAATGATTAAGAGGGACGGACGGGGGCATTCGTACTGTGCCGTTAGAGGTGAAATTCTTGGATCGGCGCAAGACGAACGACTGCGAAAGCATTTGCCAAGAATGTTTTCTTTAATCAAGAGCGAAAGTCAGAGGTTCGAAGACGATCAGATACCGTCCTAGTTCTGACTATAAACGATGCCAACTAGCGATCGGGGGGCGTTATTTTGACGACCTCTCCGGCAGCTTGCGGGAAACCAAAGTCTTTGGGTTCCGGGGGAAGTATGGTTGCAAAGCTGAAACTTAAAGGAATTGACGGAAGGGCACCACCAGGAGTGGAGCCTGCGGCTTAATTTGACTCAACACGGGAAATCTCACCCGGCCCGGACACAGCGAGGATTGACAGATTGAGAGCTCTTTCATGATTCTGTGGGTGGTGGTGCATGGCCGTTCTTAGTTGGTGGAGCGATTTGTCTGGTTAATTCCGATAACGAACGAGACTCTGGCTTGCTAAATAGTTACGCGGCCTTCCCGGCCGGCGTTTAACTTCTTAGAGGGACTAGTGGCGTTTAGCCACACGAGATTGAGCAATAACAGGTCTGTGATGCCCTTAGATGTTCGGGGCCGCACGCGCGCTACACTGACCGGATCAACGTGTGTTCGCCTTGGCCGAAAGGTCTGGGTAACCCGATGAACCCCGGTCGTGCTAGGGATAGAGAATTGAAATTATTTCGCTTGAACGAGGAATTCCCAGTAAGCGCGAGTCATTAGCTCGCGTTGATTACGTCCCTGCCCTTTGTACACACCGCCCGTCGCTACTACCGATTGAATGGTTTAGTGAGGTCCTCCGATTGGGCCCGGGCTCGACTGGCGACGGTTGGGTCTTGGCCCGAAAAGACGATCTAACTTGATTACTTAGAGGAAGTAAAAGTCGTAACAAGGTTTCCGTAGGTGAACCTGCGGAAGGATCATTAGCGCGAGAAAAAAAATCGAAGAGCGAAAGAGCAAACACCGGGACGGCGACGTGCCTCGGCGCGTCCGCCGCCCCGCGATCAGGAACTTGTTTTGTCGGCGTCGAGTGCCCGAAGGCTTCATGCGGTGCGCGGGCTTGTCGCACTATTTGTTGCGACCGCGACCCGCTCGGCGTCACGCGATTTTTTCAGCCGGATGGCGAATCGAGGTTAGGAATCGAAGAGCGAAAAGCAAACAAACAAACGATGGCTCTTGGCGGTGGACCACTCGGCTCGCGAGTCGATGAAGGACGCAGCAAGCTGCGTGATTTAATGTGAATTGCAGAACACATTGAGCATTGACGATCTGAACGCGTATTGCGGCCTCGGGTTCATCCCGGGACCGCGTCCGTCTCAGGGTCGCAGAAACGACAACGGCCGGCGGGATCGGCTCCGCGACGGCTCGGCTCGCGTGCGTATGCCCGGCGACGGGCAATCGCCGCTCGGTTGAAGGTGGAAAGTTTTGGTATTCGGGCTCGCGTCAGCGATGCGTGGCGGCCGGCGAGCCGCGCCGCGTCCGCTTGCCGCCCGAGTCGCAACGACGGCGCTGTCGACCTCGAGCTGGGGGCCTCGACGCGTCGGTCGCGATTCGCGCAGGGCGAGTAGGAGCCGCGGGGCGGTGCT
>NC_137492.1:10575207-10577707 GCF_963082875.1 Corella eumyota | reverse complement strand
CCAGATCGCGGCTTACGCCGGGTTTGAGGAGCTAAGCAAAAATAGTGATTGAGTAATACAGTGCGATACCGCGACGGGGAAAGCGAAAGACTCCGTTCGCGTATTTTGTCGGCCGATAGTTACCTGGTTGATCCTGCCAGTAGTCATATGCTTGTCTCAAAGATTAAGCCATGCATGTCTCAGTACGAACTTGCGTACGGTAAAACTGCGAATGGCTCATTAAATCAGTCGTGATTCATTTGATCGTAAATTTTACTTGGATAACTGTGGTAATTCTAGAGCTAATACATGCAAAAAGCGCCGACCTTGCGGGAGGCGCGCCTTTATCATATCAAAAACCTGCCGGGCTTCGGCTCGTCTTGTTGGCGACTCGGGATAACTTTGCTGATCGCACGGTCTTGCACCGGCGACGGATCATTCAAGTGTCTGCCCTATCAACTTTCGTCGGTACGGTATCTGCCTACCGAGGTTCTTACGGGTAACGGGGAATCAGGGTTCGATTCCGGAGAGGGAGCCTGAGAAACGGCTACCACATCCAAGGAAGGCAGCAGGCGCGCAAATTACCCATTCCCGACGCGGGGAGGTAGTGACGAAAAATAACGATACAGGACTCTAACGAGGCCCTGTAATTGGAATGAGTACACTGTAAAAATTTTAACGAGTATCCATTGGAGGGCAAGTCTGGTGCCAGCAGCCGCGGTAATTCCAGCTCCAAAAGTGTATATTTAAGTTGTTGCGGTTAAAAAGCTCGTAGTTGGATTTTGGGCGCAGGCGTTCGGTCCGTCGCAAGGCGTGCACTGTTCGTTCTGGCTTTACCTCCGGTTTTCCGTCGGTGCTCTTGACTGAGTGTCGGCGGCGGCCGGGACGTTTACCTTGAAAAAATTAGAGTGTTCAAAGCAGGCGCTTCGCCTGGATAGTGTTGCATGGAATAATGAAATAGGACCTCGGTTCTTTTTTGTTGGTTTTCGGAGCGCGAGGTAATGATTAAGAGGGACGGACGGGGGCATTCGTACTGTGCCGTTAGAGGTGAAATTCTTGGATCGGCGCAAGACGAACGACTGCGAAAGCATTTGCCAAGAATGTTTTCTTTAATCAAGAGCGAAAGTCAGAGGTTCGAAGACGATCAGATACCGTCCTAGTTCTGACTATAAACGATGCCAACTAGCGATCGGGGGGCGTTATTTTGACGACCTCTCCGGCAGCTTGCGGGAAACCAAAGTCTTTGGGTTCCGGGGGAAGTATGGTTGCAAAGCTGAAACTTAAAGGAATTGACGGAAGGGCACCACCAGGAGTGGAGCCTGCGGCTTAATTTGACTCAACACGGGAAATCTCACCCGGCCCGGACACAGCGAGGATTGACAGATTGAGAGCTCTTTCATGATTCTGTGGGTGGTGGTGCATGGCCGTTCTTAGTTGGTGGAGCGATTTGTCTGGTTAATTCCGATAACGAACGAGACTCTGGCTTGCTAAATAGTTACGCGGCCTTCCCGGCCGGCGTTTAACTTCTTAGAGGGACTAGTGGCGTTTAGCCACACGAGATTGAGCAATAACAGGTCTGTGATGCCCTTAGATGTTCGGGGCCGCACGCGCGCTACACTGACCGGATCAACGTGTGTTCGCCTTGGCCGAAAGGTCTGGGTAACCCGATGAACCCCGGTCGTGCTAGGGATAGAGAATTGAAATTATTTCGCTTGAACGAGGAATTCCCAGTAAGCGCGAGTCATTAGCTCGCGTTGATTACGTCCCTGCCCTTTGTACACACCGCCCGTCGCTACTACCGATTGAATGGTTTAGTGAGGTCCTCCGATTGGGCCCGGGCTCGACTGGCGACGGTTGGGTCTTGGCCCGAAAAGACGATCTAACTTGATTACTTAGAGGAAGTAAAAGTCGTAACAAGGTTTCCGTAGGTGAACCTGCGGAAGGATCATTAGCGCGAGAAAAAAAATCGAAGAGCGAAAGAGCAAACACCGGGACGGCGACGTGCCTCGGCGCGTCCGCCGCCCCGCGATCAGGAACTTGTTTTGTCGGCGTCGAGTGCCCGAAGGCTTCATGCGGTGCGCGGGCTTGTCGCACTATTTGTTGCGACCGCGACCCGCTCGGCGTCACGCGATTTTTTCAGCCGGATGGCGAATCGAGGTTAGGAATCGAAGAGCGAAAAGCAAACAAACAAACGATGGCTCTTGGCGGTGGACCACTCGGCTCGCGAGTCGATGAAGGACGCAGCAAGCTGCGTGATTTAATGTGAATTGCAGAACACATTGAGCATTGACGATCTGAACGCGTATTGCGGCCTCGGGTTCATCCCGGGACCGCGTCCGTCTCAGGGTCGCAGAAACGACAACGGCCGGCGGGATCGGCTCCGCGACGGCTCGGCTCGCGTGCGTATGCCCGGCGACGGGCAATCGCCGCTCGGTTGAAGGTGGAAAGTTTTGGTATTCGGGCTCGCGTCAGCGATGCGTGGCGGCCGGCGAGCCGCGCCGCGTCCGCTTGCCGCCCGAGT
>NC_137492.1:10567707-10570207 GCF_963082875.1 Corella eumyota | reverse complement strand
CGCTTTTGTTGGGCGTTCCTGGTGTTGTATGCAAACGCAGCCCGCGCGCGGCTTCGCCCGAAAGGGCGTCTGGCCGGTGTCGACGGCGTCCAGATCGCGGCTTACGCCGGGTTTGAGGAGCTAAGCAAAAATAGTGATTGAGTAATACAGTGCGATACCGCGACGGGGAAAGCGAAAGACTCCGTTCGCGTATTTTGTCGGCCGATAGTTACCTGGTTGATCCTGCCAGTAGTCATATGCTTGTCTCAAAGATTAAGCCATGCATGTCTCAGTACGAACTTGCGTACGGTAAAACTGCGAATGGCTCATTAAATCAGTCGTGATTCATTTGATCGTAAATTTTACTTGGATAACTGTGGTAATTCTAGAGCTAATACATGCAAAAAGCGCCGACCTTGCGGGAGGCGCGCCTTTATCATATCAAAAACCTGCCGGGCTTCGGCTCGTCTTGTTGGCGACTCGGGATAACTTTGCTGATCGCACGGTCTTGCACCGGCGACGGATCATTCAAGTGTCTGCCCTATCAACTTTCGTCGGTACGGTATCTGCCTACCGAGGTTCTTACGGGTAACGGGGAATCAGGGTTCGATTCCGGAGAGGGAGCCTGAGAAACGGCTACCACATCCAAGGAAGGCAGCAGGCGCGCAAATTACCCATTCCCGACGCGGGGAGGTAGTGACGAAAAATAACGATACAGGACTCTAACGAGGCCCTGTAATTGGAATGAGTACACTGTAAAAATTTTAACGAGTATCCATTGGAGGGCAAGTCTGGTGCCAGCAGCCGCGGTAATTCCAGCTCCAAAAGTGTATATTTAAGTTGTTGCGGTTAAAAAGCTCGTAGTTGGATTTTGGGCGCAGGCGTTCGGTCCGTCGCAAGGCGTGCACTGTTCGTTCTGGCTTTACCTCCGGTTTTCCGTCGGTGCTCTTGACTGAGTGTCGGCGGCGGCCGGGACGTTTACCTTGAAAAAATTAGAGTGTTCAAAGCAGGCGCTTCGCCTGGATAGTGTTGCATGGAATAATGAAATAGGACCTCGGTTCTTTTTTGTTGGTTTTCGGAGCGCGAGGTAATGATTAAGAGGGACGGACGGGGGCATTCGTACTGTGCCGTTAGAGGTGAAATTCTTGGATCGGCGCAAGACGAACGACTGCGAAAGCATTTGCCAAGAATGTTTTCTTTAATCAAGAGCGAAAGTCAGAGGTTCGAAGACGATCAGATACCGTCCTAGTTCTGACTATAAACGATGCCAACTAGCGATCGGGGGGCGTTATTTTGACGACCTCTCCGGCAGCTTGCGGGAAACCAAAGTCTTTGGGTTCCGGGGGAAGTATGGTTGCAAAGCTGAAACTTAAAGGAATTGACGGAAGGGCACCACCAGGAGTGGAGCCTGCGGCTTAATTTGACTCAACACGGGAAATCTCACCCGGCCCGGACACAGCGAGGATTGACAGATTGAGAGCTCTTTCATGATTCTGTGGGTGGTGGTGCATGGCCGTTCTTAGTTGGTGGAGCGATTTGTCTGGTTAATTCCGATAACGAACGAGACTCTGGCTTGCTAAATAGTTACGCGGCCTTCCCGGCCGGCGTTTAACTTCTTAGAGGGACTAGTGGCGTTTAGCCACACGAGATTGAGCAATAACAGGTCTGTGATGCCCTTAGATGTTCGGGGCCGCACGCGCGCTACACTGACCGGATCAACGTGTGTTCGCCTTGGCCGAAAGGTCTGGGTAACCCGATGAACCCCGGTCGTGCTAGGGATAGAGAATTGAAATTATTTCGCTTGAACGAGGAATTCCCAGTAAGCGCGAGTCATTAGCTCGCGTTGATTACGTCCCTGCCCTTTGTACACACCGCCCGTCGCTACTACCGATTGAATGGTTTAGTGAGGTCCTCCGATTGGGCCCGGGCTCGACTGGCGACGGTTGGGTCTTGGCCCGAAAAGACGATCTAACTTGATTACTTAGAGGAAGTAAAAGTCGTAACAAGGTTTCCGTAGGTGAACCTGCGGAAGGATCATTAGCGCGAGAAAAAAAATCGAAGAGCGAAAGAGCAAACACCGGGACGGCGACGTGCCTCGGCGCGTCCGCCGCCCCGCGATCAGGAACTTGTTTTGTCGGCGTCGAGTGCCCGAAGGCTTCATGCGGTGCGCGGGCTTGTCGCACTATTTGTTGCGACCGCGACCCGCTCGGCGTCACGCGATTTTTTCAGCCGGATGGCGAATCGAGGTTAGGAATCGAAGAGCGAAAAGCAAACAAACAAACGATGGCTCTTGGCGGTGGACCACTCGGCTCGCGAGTCGATGAAGGACGCAGCAAGCTGCGTGATTTAATGTGAATTGCAGAACACATTGAGCATTGACGATCTGAACGCGTATTGCGGCCTCGGGTTCATCCCGGGACCGCGTCCGTCTCAGGGTCGCAGAAACGACAACGGCCGGCGGGATCGGCTCCGCGACGGCTCGGCTCGCGTGCGTATGCCCGGCGACGGGCAATCGCCGCTC
>NC_137492.1:10543519-10545007 GCF_963082875.1 Corella eumyota | reverse complement strand
TGGTGACAAAACGATGTGGTGTCGTGCAGGCGATGTGCGCTTTTGGGCAGACTTGATGCTGACCCGCGAAGGCGTCGTAGCTAGCAGCGAGGCTCTGAACGTTGGACGGAAAAAATTAAGTAGCAAATACGAGTTTGTGTTTCGGCGCGCGACCACGGCCTCGGGCCGTAGTTGCGGTGGCCGGTGCGCACGCAAGTGATAGTTTTCTCGGTTCGCTTTTGTTGGGCGTTCCTGGTGTTGTATGCAAACGCAGCCCGCGCGCGGCTTCGCCCGAAAGGGCGTCTGGCCGGTGTCGACGGCGTCCAGATCGCGGCTTACGCCGGGTTTGAGGAGCTAAGCAAAAATAGTGATTGAGTAATACAGTGCGATACCGCGACGGGGAAAGCGAAAGACTCCGTTCGCGTATTTTGTCGGCCGATAGTTACCTGGTTGATCCTGCCAGTAGTCATATGCTTGTCTCAAAGATTAAGCCATGCATGTCTCAGTACGAACTTGCGTACGGTAAAACTGCGAATGGCTCATTAAATCAGTCGTGATTCATTTGATCGTAAATTTTACTTGGATAACTGTGGTAATTCTAGAGCTAATACATGCAAAAAGCGCCGACCTTGCGGGAGGCGCGCCTTTATCATATCAAAAACCTGCCGGGCTTCGGCTCGTCTTGTTGGCGACTCGGGATAACTTTGCTGATCGCACGGTCTTGCACCGGCGACGGATCATTCAAGTGTCTGCCCTATCAACTTTCGTCGGTACGGTATCTGCCTACCGAGGTTCTTACGGGTAACGGGGAATCAGGGTTCGATTCCGGAGAGGGAGCCTGAGAAACGGCTACCACATCCAAGGAAGGCAGCAGGCGCGCAAATTACCCATTCCCGACGCGGGGAGGTAGTGACGAAAAATAACGATACAGGACTCTAACGAGGCCCTGTAATTGGGAATGAGTACACTGTAAAAATTTTAACGAGTATCCATTGGAGGGCAAGTCTGGTGCCAGCAGCCGCGGTAATTCCAGCTCCAAAAGTGTATATTTAAGTTGTTGCGGTTAAAAAGCTCGTAGTTGGATTTTGGGCGCAGGCGTTCGGTCCGTCGCAAGGCGTGCACTGTTCGTTCTGGCTTTACCTCCGGTTTTCCGTCGGTGCTCTTGACTGAGTGTCGGCGGCGGCCGGGACGTTTACCTTGAAAAAATTAGAGTGTTCAAAGCAGGCGCTTCGCCTGGATAGTGTTGCATGGAATAATGAAATAGGACCTCGGTTCTTTTTTGTTGGTTTTCGGAGCGCGAGGTAATGATTAAGAGGGACGGACGGGGGCATTCGTACTGTGCCGTTAGAGGTGAAATTCTTGGATCGGCGCAAGACGAACGACTGCGAAAGCATTTGCCAAGAATGTTTTCTTTAATCAAGAGCGAAAGTCAGAGGTTCGAAGACGATCAGATACCGTCCTAGTTCTGACTATAAACGATGCCAACTAGCGATCGGGGGGCGTTATTTT
>NC_137492.1:10454281-10456781 GCF_963082875.1 Corella eumyota | reverse complement strand
CGGGGAAAGCGAAAGACTCCGTTCGCGTATTTTGTCGGCCGATAGTTACCTGGTTGATCCTGCCAGTAGTCATATGCTTGTCTCAAAGATTAAGCCATGCATGTCTCAGTACGAACTTGCGTACGGTAAAACTGCGAATGGCTCATTAAATCAGTCGTGATTCATTTGATCGTAAATTTTACTTGGATAACTGTGGTAATTCTAGAGCTAATACATGCAAAAAGCGCCGACCTTGCGGGAGGCGCGCCTTTATCATATCAAAAACCTGCCGGGCTTCGGCTCGTCTTGTTGGCGACTCGGGATAACTTTGCTGATCGCACGGTCTTGCACCGGCGACGGATCATTCAAGTGTCTGCCCTATCAACTTTCGTCGGTACGGTATCTGCCTACCGAGGTTCTTACGGGTAACGGGGAATCAGGGTTCGATTCCGGAGAGGGAGCCTGAGAAACGGCTACCACATCCAAGGAAGGCAGCAGGCGCGCAAATTACCCATTCCCGACGCGGGGAGGTAGTGACGAAAAATAACGATACAGGACTCTAACGAGGCCCTGTAATTGGAATGAGTACACTGTAAAAATTTTAACGAGTATCCATTGGAGGGCAAGTCTGGTGCCAGCAGCCGCGGTAATTCCAGCTCCAAAAGTGTATATTTAAGTTGTTGCGGTTAAAAAGCTCGTAGTTGGATTTTGGGCGCAGGCGTTCGGTCCGTCGCAAGGCGTGCACTGTTCGTTCTGGCTTTACCTCCGGTTTTCCGTCGGTGCTCTTGACTGAGTGTCGGCGGCGGCCGGGACGTTTACCTTGAAAAAATTAGAGTGTTCAAAGCAGGCGCTTCGCCTGGATAGTGTTGCATGGAATAATGAAATAGGACCTCGGTTCTTTTTTGTTGGTTTTCGGAGCGCGAGGTAATGATTAAGAGGGACGGACGGGGGCATTCGTACTGTGCCGTTAGAGGTGAAATTCTTGGATCGGCGCAAGACGAACGACTGCGAAAGCATTTGCCAAGAATGTTTTCTTTAATCAAGAGCGAAAGTCAGAGGTTCGAAGACGATCAGATACCGTCCTAGTTCTGACTATAAACGATGCCAACTAGCGATCGGGGGGCGTTATTTTGACGACCTCTCCGGCAGCTTGCGGGAAACCAAAGTCTTTGGGTTCCGGGGGAAGTATGGTTGCAAAGCTGAAACTTAAAGGAATTGACGGAAGGGCACCACCAGGAGTGGAGCCTGCGGCTTAATTTGACTCAACACGGGAAATCTCACCCGGCCCGGACACAGCGAGGATTGACAGATTGAGAGCTCTTTCATGATTCTGTGGGTGGTGGTGCATGGCCGTTCTTAGTTGGTGGAGCGATTTGTCTGGTTAATTCCGATAACGAACGAGACTCTGGCTTGCTAAATAGTTACGCGGCCTTCCCGGCCGGCGTTTAACTTCTTAGAGGGACTAGTGGCGTTTAGCCACACGAGATTGAGCAATAACAGGTCTGTGATGCCCTTAGATGTTCGGGGCCGCACGCGCGCTACACTGACCGGATCAACGTGTGTTCGCCTTGGCCGAAAGGTCTGGGTAACCCGATGAACCCCGGTCGTGCTAGGGATAGAGAATTGAAATTATTTCGCTTGAACGAGGAATTCCCAGTAAGCGCGAGTCATTAGCTCGCGTTGATTACGTCCCTGCCCTTTGTACACACCGCCCGTCGCTACTACCGATTGAATGGTTTAGTGAGGTCCTCCGATTGGGCCCGGGCTCGACTGGCGACGGTTGGGTCTTGGCCCGAAAAGACGATCTAACTTGATTACTTAGAGGAAGTAAAAGTCGTAACAAGGTTTCCGTAGGTGAACCTGCGGAAGGATCATTAGCGCGAGAAAAAAAATCGAAGAGCGAAAGAGCAAACACCGGGACGGCGACGTGGCCTCGGCGCGTCCGCCGCCCCGCGATCAGGAACTTGTTTTGTCGGCGTCGAGTGCCCGAAGGCTTCATGCGGTGCGCGGGCTTGTCGCACTATTTGTTGCGACCGCGACCCGCTCGGCGTCACGCGATTTTTTCAGCCGGATGGCGAATCGAGGTTAGGAATCGAAGAGCGAAAAGCAAACAAACAAACGATGGCTCTTGGCGGTGGACCACTCGGCTCGCGAGTCGATGAAGGACGCAGCAAGCTGCGTGATTTAATGTGAATTGCAGAACACATTGAGCATTGACGATCTGAACGCGTATTGCGGCCTCGGGTTCATCCCGGGACCGCGTCCGTCTCAGGGTCGCAGAAACGACAACGGCCGGCGGGATCGGCTCCGCGACGGCTCGGCTCGCGTGCGTATGCCCGGCGACGGGCAATCGCCGCTCGGTTGAAGGTGGAAAGTTTTGGTATTCGGGCTCGCGTCAGCGATGCGTGGCGGCCGGCGAGCCGCGCCGCGTCCGCTTGCCGCCCGAGTCGCAACGACGGCGCTGTCGACCTCGAGCTGGGGGCCTCGACGCGTCGGTCGCGATTCGCGCAGGGCGAGTAGG
>NC_137492.1:10446781-10449281 GCF_963082875.1 Corella eumyota | reverse complement strand
CCGGTGTCGACGGCGTCCAGATCGCGGCTTACGCCGGGTTTGAGGAGCTAAGCAAAAATAGTGATTGAGTAATACAGTGCGATACCGCGACGGGGAAAGCGAAAGACTCCGTTCGCGTATTTTGTCGGCCGATAGTTACCTGGTTGATCCTGCCAGTAGTCATATGCTTGTCTCAAAGATTAAGCCATGCATGTCTCAGTACGAACTTGCGTACGGTAAAACTGCGAATGGCTCATTAAATCAGTCGTGATTCATTTGATCGTAAATTTTACTTGGATAACTGTGGTAATTCTAGAGCTAATACATGCAAAAAGCGCCGACCTTGCGGGAGGCGCGCCTTTATCATATCAAAAACCTGCCGGGCTTCGGCTCGTCTTGTTGGCGACTCGGGATAACTTTGCTGATCGCACGGTCTTGCACCGGCGACGGATCATTCAAGTGTCTGCCCTATCAACTTTCGTCGGTACGGTATCTGCCTACCGAGGTTCTTACGGGTAACGGGGAATCAGGGTTCGATTCCGGAGAGGGAGCCTGAGAAACGGCTACCACATCCAAGGAAGGCAGCAGGCGCGCAAATTACCCATTCCCGACGCGGGGAGGTAGTGACGAAAAATAACGATACAGGACTCTAACGAGGCCCTGTAATTGGAATGAGTACACTGTAAAAATTTTAACGAGTATCCATTGGAGGGCAAGTCTGGTGCCAGCAGCCGCGGTAATTCCAGCTCCAAAAGTGTATATTTAAGTTGTTGCGGTTAAAAAGCTCGTAGTTGGATTTTGGGCGCAGGCGTTCGGTCCGTCGCAAGGCGTGCACTGTTCGTTCTGGCTTTACCTCCGGTTTTCCGTCGGTGCTCTTGACTGAGTGTCGGCGGCGGCCGGGACGTTTACCTTGAAAAAATTAGAGTGTTCAAAGCAGGCGCTTCGCCTGGATAGTGTTGCATGGAATAATGAAATAGGACCTCGGTTCTTTTTTGTTGGTTTTCGGAGCGCGAGGTAATGATTAAGAGGGACGGACGGGGGCATTCGTACTGTGCCGTTAGAGGTGAAATTCTTGGATCGGCGCAAGACGAACGACTGCGAAAGCATTTGCCAAGAATGTTTTCTTTAATCAAGAGCGAAAGTCAGAGGTTCGAAGACGATCAGATACCGTCCTAGTTCTGACTATAAACGATGCCAACTAGCGATCGGGGGGCGTTATTTTGACGACCTCTCCGGCAGCTTGCGGGAAACCAAAGTCTTTGGGTTCCGGGGGAAGTATGGTTGCAAAGCTGAAACTTAAAGGAATTGACGGAAGGGCACCACCAGGAGTGGAGCCTGCGGCTTAATTTGACTCAACACGGGAAATCTCACCCGGCCCGGACACAGCGAGGATTGACAGATTGAGAGCTCTTTCATGATTCTGTGGGTGGTGGTGCATGGCCGTTCTTAGTTGGTGGAGCGATTTGTCTGGTTAATTCCGATAACGAACGAGACTCTGGCTTGCTAAATAGTTACGCGGCCTTCCCGGCCGGCGTTTAACTTCTTAGAGGGACTAGTGGCGTTTAGCCACACGAGATTGAGCAATAACAGGTCTGTGATGCCCTTAGATGTTCGGGGCCGCACGCGCGCTACACTGACCGGATCAACGTGTGTTCGCCTTGGCCGAAAGGTCTGGGTAACCCGATGAACCCCGGTCGTGCTAGGGATAGAGAATTGAAATTATTTCGCTTGAACGAGGAATTCCCAGTAAGCGCGAGTCATTAGCTCGCGTTGATTACGTCCCTGCCCTTTGTACACACCGCCCGTCGCTACTACCGATTGAATGGTTTAGTGAGGTCCTCCGATTGGGCCCGGGCTCGACTGGCGACGGTTGGGTCTTGGCCCGAAAAGACGATCTAACTTGATTACTTAGAGGAAGTAAAAGTCGTAACAAGGTTTCCGTAGGTGAACCTGCGGAAGGATCATTAGCGCGAGAAAAAAAATCGAAGAGCGAAAGAGCAAACACCGGGACGGCGACGTGCCTCGGCGCGTCCGCCGCCCCGCGATCAGGAACTTGTTTTGTCGGCGTCGAGTGCCCGAAGGCTTCATGCGGTGCGCGGGCTTGTCGCACTATTTGTTGCGACCGCGACCCGCTCGGCGTCACGCGATTTTTTCAGCCGGATGGCGAATCGAGGTTAGGAATCGAAGAGCGAAAAGCAAACAAACAAACGATGGCTCTTGGCGGTGGACCACTCGGCTCGCGAGTCGATGAAGGACGCAGCAAGCTGCGTGATTTAATGTGAATTGCAGAACACATTGAGCATTGACGATCTGAACGCGTATTGCGGCCTCGGGTTCATCCCGGGACCGCGTCCGTCTCAGGGTCGCAGAAACGACAACGGCCGGCGGGATCGGCTCCGCGACGGCTCGGCTCGCGTGCGTATGCCCGGCGACGGGCAATCGCCGCTCGGTTGAAGGTGGAAAGTTTTGGTATTCGGGCTCGCGTCAGCGATGCGTGGCGGCCGGCGAGCCGCGCCGCGTC
>NC_137492.1:10439281-10441781 GCF_963082875.1 Corella eumyota | reverse complement strand
TGATAGTTTTCTCGGTTCGCTTTTGTTGGGCGTTCCTGGTGTTGTATGCAAACGCAGCCCGCGCGCGGCTTCGCCCGAAAGGGCGTCTGGCCGGTGTCGACGGCGTCCAGATCGCGGCTTACGCCGGGTTTGAGGAGCTAAGCAAAAATAGTGATTGAGTAATACAGTGCGATACCGCGACGGGGAAAGCGAAAGACTCCGTTCGCGTATTTTGTCGGCCGATAGTTACCTGGTTGATCCTGCCAGTAGTCATATGCTTGTCTCAAAGATTAAGCCATGCATGTCTCAGTACGAACTTGCGTACGGTAAAACTGCGAATGGCTCATTAAATCAGTCGTGATTCATTTGATCGTAAATTTTACTTGGATAACTGTGGTAATTCTAGAGCTAATACATGCAAAAAGCGCCGACCTTGCGGGAGGCGCGCCTTTATCATATCAAAAACCTGCCGGGCTTCGGCTCGTCTTGTTGGCGACTCGGGATAACTTTGCTGATCGCACGGTCTTGCACCGGCGACGGATCATTCAAGTGTCTGCCCTATCAACTTTCGTCGGTACGGTATCTGCCTACCGAGGTTCTTACGGGTAACGGGGAATCAGGGTTCGATTCCGGAGAGGGAGCCTGAGAAACGGCTACCACATCCAAGGAAGGCAGCAGGCGCGCAAATTACCCATTCCCGACGCGGGGAGGTAGTGACGAAAAATAACGATACAGGACTCTAACGAGGCCCTGTAATTGGAATGAGTACACTGTAAAAATTTTAACGAGTATCCATTGGAGGGCAAGTCTGGTGCCAGCAGCCGCGGTAATTCCAGCTCCAAAAGTGTATATTTAAGTTGTTGCGGTTAAAAAGCTCGTAGTTGGATTTTGGGCGCAGGCGTTCGGTCCGTCGCAAGGCGTGCACTGTTCGTTCTGGCTTTACCTCCGGTTTTCCGTCGGTGCTCTTGACTGAGTGTCGGCGGCGGCCGGGACGTTTACCTTGAAAAAATTAGAGTGTTCAAAGCAGGCGCTTCGCCTGGATAGTGTTGCATGGAATAATGAAATAGGACCTCGGTTCTTTTTTGTTGGTTTTCGGAGCGCGAGGTAATGATTAAGAGGGACGGACGGGGGCATTCGTACTGTGCCGTTAGAGGTGAAATTCTTGGATCGGCGCAAGACGAACGACTGCGAAAGCATTTGCCAAGAATGTTTTCTTTAATCAAGAGCGAAAGTCAGAGGTTCGAAGACGATCAGATACCGTCCTAGTTCTGACTATAAACGATGCCAACTAGCGATCGGGGGGCGTTATTTTGACGACCTCTCCGGCAGCTTGCGGGAAACCAAAGTCTTTGGGTTCCGGGGGAAGTATGGTTGCAAAGCTGAAACTTAAAGGAATTGACGGAAGGGCACCACCAGGAGTGGAGCCTGCGGCTTAATTTGACTCAACACGGGAAATCTCACCCGGCCCGGACACAGCGAGGATTGACAGATTGAGAGCTCTTTCATGATTCTGTGGGTGGTGGTGCATGGCCGTTCTTAGTTGGTGGAGCGATTTGTCTGGTTAATTCCGATAACGAACGAGACTCTGGCTTGCTAAATAGTTACGCGGCCTTCCCGGCCGGCGTTTAACTTCTTAGAGGGACTAGTGGCGTTTAGCCACACGAGATTGAGCAATAACAGGTCTGTGATGCCCTTAGATGTTCGGGGCCGCACGCGCGCTACACTGACCGGATCAACGTGTGTTCGCCTTGGCCGAAAGGTCTGGGTAACCCGATGAACCCCGGTCGTGCTAGGGATAGAGAATTGAAATTATTTCGCTTGAACGAGGAATTCCCAGTAAGCGCGAGTCATTAGCTCGCGTTGATTACGTCCCTGCCCTTTGTACACACCGCCCGTCGCTACTACCGATTGAATGGTTTAGTGAGGTCCTCCGATTGGGCCCGGGCTCGACTGGCGACGGTTGGGTCTTGGCCCGAAAAGACGATCTAACTTGATTACTTAGAGGAAGTAAAAGTCGTAACAAGGTTTCCGTAGGTGAACCTGCGGAAGGATCATTAGCGCGAGAAAAAAAATCGAAGAGCGAAAGAGCAAACACCGGGACGGCGACGTGCCTCGGCGCGTCCGCCGCCCCGCGATCAGGAACTTGTTTTGTCGGCGTCGAGTGCCCGAAGGCTTCATGCGGTGCGCGGGCTTGTCGCACTATTTGTTGCGACCGCGACCCGCTCGGCGTCACGCGATTTTTTCAGCCGGATGGCGAATCGAGGTTAGGAATCGAAGAGCGAAAAGCAAACAAACAAACGATGGCTCTTGGCGGTGGACCACTCGGCTCGCGAGTCGATGAAGGACGCAGCAAGCTGCGTGATTTAATGTGAATTGCAGAACACATTGAGCATTGACGATCTGAACGCGTATTGCGGCCTCGGGTTCATCCCGGGACCGCGTCCGTCTCAGGGTCGCAGAAACGACAACGGCCGGCGGGATCGGCTCCGCGACGGCTCGGCTCGCGTGCGTATGCCCGGCG
>NC_137492.1:10307920-10310420 GCF_963082875.1 Corella eumyota | reverse complement strand
TTTGTCGCGAGACCAGCCCACCGGCGCGCGCGTAAAAAACACAAGTCCGGCGACTTTCGAAAATCGCCCGGACAAAGACGCACGACATCGGCCGACGCCCGATGAACAATTTCCCGCACAGAAACGCACGTTTTGGAAAATTGTCGAAATTCGACATGTTTGCTACCTTTGTCGCGAGACCAGCCCACCGGCGCGCGCGTAAAAAACACAAGTCCGGCGACTTTCGAAAATCGCCCGGACAAAGACGCACGACATCGGCCGACGCCCGATGAACAATTTCCTGCACAGAAACGCACGTTTTGGAAAATTGTCGAAATTCGACATGTTTGCTACCTTTGTCGCGAGACCAGCCCACCGGCGCGCGCGTAAAAAACACAAGTCCGGCGACTTTCGAAAATCGCCCGGACAAAGACGCACGACATCGGCCGACGCCCGATGAACAATTTCCCGCACAGAAACGCACGTTTTGGAAAATTGTCGAAATTCGACAAGTTTGCTACCTTTGTCGCGAGACCAGCTTCCCTGTATACTATGAGGGAAGACGTCGTTGTGGCGAAATGAGCAAATTGGCGATGCGGTTGTCGGTTGAAGGTATTTGGTGACAAAACGATGTGGTGTCGTGCAGGCGATGTGCGCTTTTGGGCAGACTTGATGCTGACCCGCGAAGGCGTCGTAGCTAGCAGCGAGGCTCTGAACGTTGGACGGAAAAAATTAAGTAGCAAATACGAGTTTGTGTTTCGGCGCGCGACCACGGCCTCGGGCCGTAGTTGCGGTGGCCGGTGCGCACGCAAGTGATAGTTTTCTCGGTTCGCTTTTGTTGGGCGTTCCTGGTGTTGTATGCAAACGCAGCCCGCGCGCGGCTTCGCCCGAAAGGGCGTCTGGCCGGTGTCGACGGCGTCCAGATCGCGGCTTACGCCGGGTTTGAGGAGCTAAGCAAAAATAGTGATTGAGTAATACAGTGCGATACCGCGACGGGGAAAGCGAAAGACTCCGTTCGCGTATTTTGTCGGCCGATAGTTACCTGGTTGATCCTGCCAGTAGTCATATGCTTGTCTCAAAGATTAAGCCATGCATGTCTCAGTACGAACTTGCGTACGGTAAAACTGCGAATGGCTCATTAAATCAGTCGTGATTCATTTGATCGTAAATTTTACTTGGATAACTGTGGTAATTCTAGAGCTAATACATGCAAAAAGCGCCGACCTTGCGGGAGGCGCGCCTTTATCATATCAAAAACCTGCCGGGCTTCGGCTCGTCTTGTTGGCGACTCGGGATAACTTTGCTGATCGCACGGTCTTGCACCGGCGACGGATCATTCAAGTGTCTGCCCTATCAACTTTCGTCGGTACGGTATCTGCCTACCGAGGTTCTTACGGGTAACGGGGAATCAGGGTTCGATTCCGGAGAGGGAGCCTGAGAAACGGCTACCACATCCAAGGAAGGCAGCAGGCGCGCAAATTACCCATTCCCGACGCGGGGAGGTAGTGACGAAAAATAACGATACAGGACTCTAACGAGGCCCTGTAATTGGAATGAGTACACTGTAAAAATTTTAACGAGTATCCATTGGAGGGCAAGTCTGGTGCCAGCAGCCGCGGTAATTCCAGCTCCAAAAGTGTATATTTAAGTTGTTGCGGTTAAAAAGCTCGTAGTTGGATTTTGGGCGCAGGCGTTCGGTCCGTCGCAAGGCGTGCACTGTTCGTTCTGGCTTTACCTCCGGTTTTCCGTCGGTGCTCTTGACTGAGTGTCGGCGGCGGCCGGGACGTTTACCTTGAAAAAATTAGAGTGTTCAAAGCAGGCGCTTCGCCTGGATAGTGTTGCATGGAATAATGAAATAGGACCTCGGTTCTTTTTTGTTGGTTTTCGGAGCGCGAGGTAATGATTAAGAGGGACGGACGGGGGCATTCGTACTGTGCCGTTAGAGGTGAAATTCTTGGATCGGCGCAAGACGAACGACTGCGAAAGCATTTGCCAAGAATGTTTTCTTTAATCAAGAGCGAAAGTCAGAGGTTCGAAGACGATCAGATACCGTCCTAGTTCTGACTATAAACGATGCCAACTAGCGATCGGGGGGCGTTATTTTGACGACCTCTCCGGCAGCTTGCGGGAAACCAAAGTCTTTGGGTTCCGGGGGAAGTATGGTTGCAAAGCTGAAACTTAAAGGAATTGACGGAAGGGCACCACCAGGAGTGGAGCCTGCGGCTTAATTTGACTCAACACGGGAAATCTCACCCGGCCCGGACACAGCGAGGATTGACAGATTGAGAGCTCTTTCATGATTCTGTGGGTGGTGGTGCATGGCCGTTCTTAGTTGGTGGAGCGATTTGTCTGGTTAATTCCGATAACGAACGAGACTCTGGCTTGCTAAATAGTTACGCGGCCTTCCCGGCCGGCGTTTAACTTCTTAGAGGGACTAGTGGCGTTTAGCCACACGAGATTGAGCAATAACAGGTCTGTGATGCCCTTAGATGTTCGGGGCCGCACGCGCGCTACACTGACC
>NC_137492.1:10139223-10141134 GCF_963082875.1 Corella eumyota | reverse complement strand
CGCGCCGCCGCCAAGGGCCTGACACCCGCTCTGGGATAAGGCCTCGATCAGAAGGACTCGGGCGGCGCGGATCGCACGCAAGACGAATTCTTTACGCCACAACTCGGGACCGCTCTTCGTAGCGGCCCGATTCGGCGATGGGCTCTTCCCGCTTCACTCGCCGTTACTGAGGGAATCCTCGTTAGTTTCTCTTCCTCCGCTTAGTAATATGCTTAAATTCAGCGGGTAGCCTCGCCCGATCTCAGGCCGATAAAACTATTTTCGCTCGTCCTTCGAGACGCCGCGCCCTCGCGCGCTCGACTTCCGACACACCACCGCCCCGCGGCTCCTACTCGCCCTGCGCGAATCGCGACCGACGCGTCAAGGCCCCCAGCTCGAGGTCGACAGCGCCGTCGTTGCGACTCGGGCGGCAAGCGGACGCGGCGCGGCTCGCCGGCCGCCACGCATCGCTGACGCGAGCCCGAATACCAAAACTTTCCACCTTCAACCGAGCGGCGATTGCCCGTCGCCGGGCATACGCACGCGAGCCGAGCCGTCGCGGAGCCGATCCCGCCGGCCGATGTCGTTTCTGCGACCCTGAGACGGACGCGGTTCCGGGATGAACCCGAGGCCGCAATACGCGTTCAGATCGTCAATGCTCAATGTGTTCTGCAATTCACATTAAATCACGCAGCTTGCTGCGTCCTTCATCGACTCGCGAGCCGAGTGGTCCACCGCCAAGAGCCATCGTTTGTTTGTTTGCTTTTCGCTCTTCGATTCCTAACCTCGATTCGCCATCCGGCTGAAAAAATCGCGTGACGCCGAGCGGGTCGCGGTCGCAACAAATAGTGCGACAAATCCTTCCGCAGGTTCACCTACGGAAACCTTGTTACGACTTTTACTTCCTCTAAGTAATCAAGTTAGATCGTCTTTTCGGGCCAAGACCCAACCGTCGCCAGTCGAGCCCGGGCCCAATCGGAGGACCTCACTAAACCATTCAATCGGTAGTAGCGACGGGCGGTGTGTACAAAGGGCAGGGACGTAATCAACGCGAGCTAATGACTCGCGCTTACTGGGAATTCCTCGTTCAAGCGAAATAATTTCAATTCTCTATCCCTAGCACGACCGGGGTTCATCGGGTTACCCAGACCTTTCGGCCAAGGCGAACACACGTTGATCCGGTCAGTGTAGCGCGCGTGCGGCCCCGAACATCTAAGGGCATCACAGACCTGTTATTGCTCAATCTCGTGTGGCTAAACGCCACTAGTCCCTCTAAGAAGTTAAACGCCGGCCGGGTAGGCCGCGTAACTATTTAGCAAGCCAGAGTCTCGTTCGTTATCGGAATTAACCAGACAAATCGCTCCACCAACTAAGAACGGCCATGCACCACCACCCACAGAATCATGAAAGAGCTCTCAATCTGTCAATCCTCGCTGTGTCCGGGCCGGGTGAGATTTCCCGTGTTGAGTCAAATTAGGCCGCAGGCTCCACTCCTGGTGGTGCCCTTCCGTCAATTCCTTTAAGTTTCAGCTTTGCAACCATACTTCCCCCGGAACCCAAAGACTTTGGTTTCCCGCAAGCTGCCGGAGAGGTCGTCAAAATAACGCCCCCCGATCGCTAGTTGGCATCGTTTATAGTCAGAACTAGGACGGTATCTGATCGTCTTCGAACCTCTGACTTTCGCTCTTGATTAAAGAAAACATTCTTGGCAAATGCTTTCGCAGTCGTTCGTCTTGCGCCGATCCAAGAATTTCACCTCTAACGGCACAGTACGAATGCCCCCGTCCGTCCCTCTTAATCATTACCTCGCGCTCCGAAAACCAACAAAAAAGAACCGAGGTCCTATTTCATTATTCCATGCAACACTATCCAGGCGAAGCGCCTGCTTTGAACACTCTAATTTTTTCAAGGTAAACGTCCCGGCCGCCGCCG
>NC_137492.1:10076723-10079223 GCF_963082875.1 Corella eumyota | reverse complement strand
ACCGCCAAGAGCCATCGTTTGTTTGTTTGCTTTTCGCTCTTCGATTCCTAACCTCGATTCGCCATCCGGCTGAAAAAATCGCGTGACGCCGAGCGGGTCGCGGTCGCAACAAATAGTGCGACAAGCCCGCGCACCGCATGAAGCCTTCGGGCACTCGACGCCGACAAAACAAGTTCCTGATCGCGGGGCGGCGGACGCGCCGAGGCACGTCGCCGTCCCGGTGTTTGCTCTTTCGCTCTTCGATTTTTTTTCTCGCGCTAATGATCCTTTCGCAGGTTCACCTACGGAAACCTTGTTACGACTTTTACTTCCTCTAAGTAATCAAGTTAGATCGTCTTTTCGGGCCAAGACCCAACCGTCGCCAGTCGAGCCCGGGCCCAATCGGAGGACCTCACTAAACCAATCAATCGGTAGTAGCGACGGGCGGTGTGTACAAAGGGCAGGGACGTAATCAACGCGAGCTAATGACTCGCGCTTACTGAGAATTCCTCGTTCAAGCGAAATAATTTCAATTCTCTATCCCTAGCACGACCGGGGTTCATCGGGTTACCCAGACCTTTCGGCCAAGGCGAACACACGTTGATCCGGTCAGTGTAGCGCGCGTGCGGCCCCGAACATCTAAGGGCATCACAGACCTGTTATTGCTCAATCTCGTGTGGCTAAACGCCACTAGTCCCTCTAAGAAGTTAAACGCCGGCCGGGAAGGCCGCGTAACTATTTAGCAAGCCAGAGTCTCGTTCGTTATCGGAATTAACCAGACAAATCGCTCCACCAACTAAGAACGGCCATGCACCACCACCCACAGAATCATGAAAGAGCTCTCAATCTGTCAATCCTCGCTGTGTCCGGGCCGGGTGAGATTTCCCGTGTTGAGTCAAATTAAGCCGCAGGCTCCACTCCTGGTGGTGCCCTTCCGTCAATTCCTTTAAGTTTCAGCTTTGCAACCATACTTCCCCCGGAACCCAAAGACTTTGGTTTCCCGCAAGCTGCCGGAGAGGTTGTCAAAATAACGCCCCCCGATCGCTAGTTGGCATCGTTTATAGTCAGAACTAAGACGGTATCTGATCGTCTTCGAACCTCTGACTTTTGCTCTTGATTAAAGAAAACATTCTTGGCAAATGCTTTCGCAGTCGTTCGTCTTGCGCCGATCCAAGAATTTCACCTCTAACGGCACAGTACGAATGCCCCCGTCCGTCCCTCTTAATCATTACCTCGCGCTCCGAAAACCAACAAAAAAGAACCGAGGTCCTATTTCATTATTCCATGCAACACTATCCAGGCGAAGCGCCTGCTTTGAACACTCTAATTTTTTCAAGGTAAACGTCCCGGCCGCCGCCGACACTCAGTCAAGAGCACCGACGGAAAACCGGAGGTAAAGCCAGAACGAACAGTGCACGCCTTGCGACGGACCGAACGCCTGCGCCCAAAATCCAACTACGAGCTTTTTAACCGCAACAACTTAAATATACACTTTTGGAGCTGGAATTACCGCGGCTGCTGGCACCAGACTTGCCCTCCAATGGATACTCGTTAAAATTTTTACAGTGTACTCATTCCAATTACAGGGCCTCGTTAGAGTCCTGTATCGTTATTTTTCGTCACTACCTCCCCGCGTCGGGAATGAAAATTTGCGCGCCTGCTGCCTTCCTTGGATGTGGTAGCCGTTTCTCAGGCTCCCTCTCCGGAATCGAACCCTGATTCCCCGTTACCCATAAGAACCTCGGTAGGCAGATACCGTACCGACGAAAGTTGATAGGGCAGACACTTGAATGATCCGTCGCCGGTGCAAGACCGTGCGATCAGCAAAGTTATCCCGAGTCGCCAACAAGACGAGCCGAAGCCCGGCAGGTTTTTGATATGATAAAGGCGCGCCTCCCGCAAGGTCGGCGCTTTTTGCATGTATTAGCTCTAGAATTACCACAGTTATCCAAGTAAAAATTACGATCAAATGAATCACGACTGATTTAATGAGCCATTTGCAGTTTTACCGTACGCAAGTTCGTACTGAGACATGCATGGCTTAATCTTTGAGACAAGCATATGACTACTGGCAGGATCAACCAGGTAACTATCGGCCGACAAAATACGCGAACGGAGTGTTTCGCTTTCCCCGTCGCGGTATCGCACTGTATTACTCAATCACTATTTTTGCTTAGCTCCTCAAACCCGGCGTAAGCCGCGATCTGGACGCCGTCGACACCGGCCAGACGCCCTTTCGGGCGAAGCCGCGCGCGGGCTGCGTTTGCATACAACACCAGGAACGCCCAACAAAAGCGAACCGAGAAAACTATCACTTGCGTGCGCACCGGCCACCGCAACTACGGCCCGAGGCCGTGGTCGCGCGCCGAAACACAAACTCGTATTTGCTACTTAATTTTTTCCGTCTAACGTTCAGAGCCTCGCTGCTAGCTACGACGCCTTCGCGGGTCAGCATCAAGTCTGCCCAAAAGCGCACATCGCCTGCACGACACCACATCGTTTTGTCACCAAATACCTTCAA
>NC_137492.1:10061723-10064223 GCF_963082875.1 Corella eumyota | reverse complement strand
TCCTCCTCATCCTCCTTATCCTCCTCATCCTCCTCATCCTCCTCATCCTCCTCATCCTCCTCATCCTCCTCATCCTCCTCATCCTCCTCATCCTTTTCATCCTCTTTATCCTAATCCTCCTCATCCTCCTCATCCTCCTCATCCTCCTCATCCTCCTCATCCTCCTCATCCTCCTCATCCTCCTCATCCTCCTCATCCTCCTCATCCTCCTCATCCTACTCATCTTACTCATCCTCCTCATCCTCCTCATCCTCCTCATCCTCCTCATCCTCCTCATCCTCCTCATCCTACTCATCCTCCATATCTTCCTCATCCTTCTCATCTTCCTCATCCTCCTCATCTTCCTCATCCTACTCATCCTACTCATCATCCATATCCTTCTCATCTTCCTCATCCTCCTCATCCTCCTCATCCTCCTCATTCTCCTCATCCTCCTCATCCTCCTCATCCTCCTCATCCTCCTCATCCTCCTCATCCTCTTCATCCTCCTCATCCTCCTCATCCTCCTCATCCTCCTCATCCTCCTCATCCTCCTCATCCTCCTCATCCTCCCCATCTTTCTCATCCTCCTCATCCTCCTCATCCTCCTCATCCTCCTCATCCTCCTCATCCTCCTCATCCTCCTTATCCTCCTCATCCTCCTCATCCTCCTCATCCTCCTAATCCTCCTCCTCCTCATCATCCTCCTCATCATCCTCCTCATCATCTGCATCGTCCTCCTCATCCTCCTCATCTTCCTCATTCTTTTTATCTCCTCATCCTCCTCATCCTCCTCATCCTCCTCATCTTCCTCATCCTCCTCATCCTCCTCATCCTCCGCATCCTCCTCATCCTTCTCATCCTCCTCATCCTCCTCATCCTCCTCATCCTCCTCATCCTCCTAATCCTCCTCATCCTCATCATCCTCCTCATCATCCTCCTCATCATCTGCATCATCTTCCTCATCCTCCTCATCCTCTTCATCCTCCTCATCCTCCTCATTCTCTTCATCCTCCTCCTCATCATCTGCATCATCCTCCTCATCCTCCTCATCTTCCTCATCCTCCTCGTCCTCCTCATTCCCCTCATACTCCTCATCCTCCTAATCCTCCTCATCCTCCTCATCCTCCTCATCTTCCTCATCCTCCTCATCCTCCTCATCCTCCTCATCCTCCTCATCCTCCTCATCCTTCTCATCTTTTTCTTCCTCTTTATTCTCATCCTCCTCATCCTCCTCATCCTCCTCAACCTCCTCATCCTCCTCATCCTCCTCATTATCCTCATCCTCCTCATCCTCCTCATCCTCCTCATCCTCCTCAACCTCCTCAACCTCCTCATCTTCCTCATCCTCATCCTCATCATCATACTCATTATCATCCTCATCATCATCCTCATCATCATCCTCATCATCCTCCTCATCCTCCTCATCCTCCTCATCCTCTTCATCCTCTTCATCCTCCTCATCCTCCTCATCCTCCTCATCCTCCTCATCCTCCTCATCCTCCTCATCCTCCTCATCCTCCTCATCCTCCTCATCCTCCTCATCCTCCCCATCTTCCTCATCCTCCTCATCCTCCTCATCCTCCTCATCCTCCTCACCCTCCTCATCCTCCTTATCCTCCTCATCCTTCTCATCCTCCTCATCCTCCTAATCCTCCTCCTCCTCATCATCCTCCTCATCATCCTCCTCATCATCTGCATCGTCCTCCTCATCCTCCTCATCTTCCTCATTCTCTTTATCCTCCTCATCCTCCTTATCCTCCTCATCCTCCTCATCTTCCTCATCCTCCTCATCCCCCTTATCCTCCCCATCCTCCTCATCCTCCTCATCTTCCTCATCCTCCTCATCCTCCTCATCCTCCTCATCCTCCTCATCCTCCTCATCCTCCTAATCCTCCTCCTCCTCATCATCCTCCTCATCATCCTCCTCAACATCTGCATCATCTTCCTCATCCTCCTCATCCTCTTCATCCTCCTCATCCTCCTCATTCTCCTCATCCTCCTCCTCATCATCTGCATCATCCTCCTCATCCTCCTCATCTTCCTCATCCTCCTCGTCCTCCTCATTCCCCTCATCCTCCTCATCCTCCTAATCCTCCTCATCCTCCTCATCCTCCTCATCTTCCTCATCCTCCTCATCCTCCTCATCCTCCTCATCTTCCTCATCCTCCTCATCTTTTTCATCCTCTTTATCCTCATCCTCCTCATCCTCCTCATCCTCCTCATCCTCCTCATCCTCCTCATTATCCTCATCCTCCTCATCCTCCTCATCCTCCTCAAACTCCTCAACCTCCTCATCTTCCTCATCCTCATCCTCATCATCATACTCATTATCATCCTCATCATCATCCTCATCATCATCCTCATCCTCCTCCTCATCCTCCTCCTCCTCCTTCTCCTCCTTATCATCCTCCTCATCATCCTCATCATCATTCTCATCATCCTCATCATCCTCCACATCTTCTTCATCCTCCTCATCCTCCTCATCCTTCTCATCCTTCTCATCCTCACCAACCTCCTC